>NC_058103.1:38278939-38581969 GCF_020171115.1 Neogale vison
CAAACATTTGTCCTCTTGTTTCCACTCTTTGCCCTATATTAATTAAGAGACTTCTTTGGCCACACATTTTTAAACCTTCTAGTGATTCCTCACTCACTTCATATAAACTGTCAGTATAGAACCAAGACCGCTGTCCATTATTCCATTCCAGTAAACAGAAAATTGACTAAGAATGAAGTGCTTATATTTTGGAAGTTGCTTTAATTCTTTTAATAAGTGAACAGCTATTATTACTATACAACTGCCAATTGGGAAAGCTAACATGTTCAGTGCGTCAAAAACTTAGACCTAATTATGCCAACATAGGGTTGAACTTATCAATTCAAGTCTTTTAATCATCTTTAATTTTTCATATTGTCTGTTTTCAGTGAAAATGTCTTTGCCATTCACTGCATTTTGCAGTATGAATTACTTAGGTAGTATCTAAATCTATTGTGGCATTTTGTCCAAATGCTCCACTATAGGCATATATTAGGCAGCCATGAAATACAGAAGACTTCAATAATTAACAGGATTAACAAGGGACTATGGTTTATTTAAATGAAGAAACAAGAAAATGAATCTTTCCAATCAATGTTTAATGTGGCAATAGAGACATTCCTAACACTCTTATAATCTGCAGGTATAACTTCTTTTAACATCTTGTATCTGAACCGTAATCTATGAATGTTAAGCATTATCACTTACCAAGAAAATGTTTCTTTTTTTCTTCCTGTCCCAGTTTACAATTGTTCTGGACTCCAAATTAATGGGGAGAAATGTTCTCAGGAAATCAAGGTAGGTGAACTATTTCAGTCTGAGTTGAATAAAGAACATTTTTAACATGGCATATTTCTAATAGATACATATTGCAAGGAAGCAATAAGCCCATCTTTTGCTGCACTGGTACACATTTACTTAAAATATGTTTAAATATGGGGCACCTGTGTGGCTCAGTCAGGTAAGTGTCTAACTTTTGATTTCAGCTCAAGTAATGATCTCAGGGTCATGAGATCAAGCCCCAAAACAGACTCCATGCTAGGCATGGAGCCTGCTTAAGATTCTGTGCCCTTCCCCTCTTCCTCTTTACCTCCCCCCTCATCCTCTAAAAAATAAAATAAAACGAATAAGATGTGTTTAAAGACTTGCCTTTTTCTGTCTTACATTTGTGTAACACACGTTTGTCAGAGTTCCCTTATCCCTTGAAAATCTAGGTCTGACTGGCTCAGAGTGCTGCCAATTCTCCACTTTGTAATGACTAAAACCTTCTTCATGATTTCTGCTAACTCCTATGGGGTTTAATTTTTCCTATAGTTCTCTGACTCCAGCTTTTGCATACAATTCTGCAGCCTACATTTAGGCTTTTCCACAAGCACTCCATCTACTCTGAATACAGAGCTGGCATTATAAAGTAAGTAGCCACTGGACACATAAACCTGTGGTTTTGAGTTCAGTGAGGGAGGAGGAGAGGGAGGGGAAGTGGAAACAGAGAGAAACTGAGTCTATTTAGCTAAGTGGAATTAACCCGGAGTTGAGGGCCATACAAAGTGGTAGGTGATCTCAGTGCAGTGAATGTACTATATAAAGCATCTGAAGAAAGAAGGGAGGGAGGGAGGAAGCAGGGCATGGGGCCAGAGAAGGAGAGGGAAGAAAATGGAGGAAGGGAGATAGAAGAGAGGAAAGAAGGAAAAAGAAAATAAATAAATGAGCAAGAAAACTGCTATCATATGGGTTTGCATGCCAAGTGGAAAAGCTGTCATACTGTGTAGGTGGACAGTGAGCCACTGCCAGGCAGGCTCAGGGGTCCCAACAATTGGGATGAGACAGCGAGCTTCTCAGATCATCTGTGGGGCAGGATCTGTAATCAAGGATGACTTCATATTCGTGTAGGAAGTGTGTAATTCAAGTGTTACCATAACCATTCATAAATTCAATTGTTTCAATTATGTACTATCCATCCTGTTTGTTTCAAGATCTAATACCCCTAGCTGGATACTATACGTATCAAAAGTAATCCCACTAGTCACTGAACGGAAACTTCGAGAGGAAAAAGAAAACCTGATCCCAGCTTACTAGGTAGAATGGTACGGCCAGGCATTTTATAGAATCTGAGCTCTCCATGACTGCTATACTAGCATAATGCATAATAAATTTAATTTTTTGAGTAAAACAGCCATCACATTATTCTCTGTAGACTACACACAGGAATAACTGCAGCAGAAGTCTAAAATCACATCTCCCCCATAGCACCCTGGTTTCTCTGTTGCCATGACAACTCCAGAGAGAATGAAATAAGGTTTCAAGATATTATCAAATTCATTGATTTTTTTTTAAAATCAGGTTATGTGTTTCATGAATAGCAAATCCTGAATACTGAGTTAAAATTAAATTAGAATATATTGTTCGAATTATCTCATTAAGCATATTCAAGTAAGGGACTTCACAATCTAGAATTCAAAAGGACTGTATCCCTAGAGTTGCTGAAGTAAGTCTAGTATCCTCTTCATTATGTTTTTACAATGAGCATTGAATCATCTGAATGGAAAAGATGAAAGGACTCTACTGCCTACAAAGACAATGACCTGTCACTTTCTATCATCAACTGCATTCCAGAAAACAGCTGTTCAATGACCAAGTATCACAGCTCAGTGTTTCGATACATTATTTGAATGATTAACAATATTCAAATATTTGGCAAAAAATACATAGTACAAGTCAGAACAAATTGCAAGTTAATAGCCTTGGGAAATTACAATTAATAGATAACAAATACATTGAAGCATAAATATGTGTAACACTACTGCCTGTTAAGGGTACCTTTGTTAGAAGAAATCTGTAAAAAAAACAATTTGACTGAAAAATTTACTTTGGACTTAAAAATGTACCTTATGTTCTCCATCAACCTGTAGAATAGTATCTGACATTTTTCCATCAAGTTACCAGTATCTGACATGTCTAATGTTAACCTTTAATAGTTTAGAAAAACTATATGTTCATTTCAGTGAAAAACCTAGTGTTTGTTTCTTTTTTGTTTTGTTTTGTTTTTAGGATTGAGTCAACTTCCTATAAATATAGGCTCATCTGTTTGACAATCTACTTCATAGGCTAGGCACTGTGGGACTTATGACAAGTTAAAGGCTTTTAGTTGCCCCATTTCACAGCTGAGAGTTTTTATGTGAGTGTGAAAGGAGGTCAGTTTGTAGGAAGCACTTAGGAGAATTTAAGTGGGATAGTATGTAAGAGAAGAACATTCCCTTGCTCTTTACAAAATAATAATGAGATTTTTTTATGGCCTATATATAGTTCAGGGTGAATTTAAAATAAATAAGCGTTCTTCTTATTTTAAGAAACAGAATAATAGTAAGTCTCAATATCTGAAACAACATGGTTTGATGGTTTCCCACATTGTATACTCTACATTGTGAGCACAGAAAAAATTGGTATAGTCAACTATTAAGGAATTATATCTCCCCGAAATTCAGAGGTTGAAGCCCTAATCCTCCAGTACCTTAGAATGTGTCTGCTTTTGAGATAGGGCCTTTAGAGAAGTAATTAAGGTTAAATGAAGTCACAAGGATTGGGCCTTAATCTGACTGGTGTCCTATTAAGAAGAGACATCAGGGATGTTAGCACAGATAAAAGGTCATCAGAAGACACAGCAAAAAGGTAGTTGTCTATAAGCCAAGGATGGATGCCCCAATAGAAACCAAACCTTCTGACATCTTGATCTTGGACTTCCAGCCTCCAGAACTATGAGGAAAAAACTTCCACTGTTTAAGCCACCCCATGTCTGGCATTCCATTATGGCAGCCCTAGGAAACCAATACACCAATTCTGAGAAATTAAAATCAATTCAAATTACTTTATTTGGGGGGATTTTCTGTCTAAGCATCTCAACTCAGGGAACAGTGCAGAAGAAATCTTACATATTCTATCAATCTCTGCCAAGTTAGAGACAAATGAATTTATCTATCTTCAAAGGTAAGGACCAAGATCAAGAGACCCTGTTTGGATTCCTTCTTCCTGGCATCTCTTGAATGGAGGCTACACAATTGCTATGGCAAAGAAGCAGCCTAAACAACTTGGACCTTGAGAATCACTTCATAAAACAGTAAGTTAAATGTGTGATATTATTCTTAATTTGGTAAAGTCCCTACAGTTCGAAGAAAAGGGGAGGTGGGCCAAGAGAAGTTGCTCTGTTTAAACACTCTACTTAAGATGGTAGCACAATCTACCATAGCCCACAGGCTGCCATGTCATTCACCATTTTGCAGCTATCCTAGAGGAAATGAATGAATAGGATGCCCACCATACTTATACGGAGATCTTAACTGAAAAGGTCATGGAATGTTTTTTTTTTTTTTTTTAAAGAAAAAAGGACAGGAATACAAAGGAAATAGAAATGGACGCAGAGCTCATTCCTACCTGGGAATATAAGCATATTGTTTCTGTACTGAAAATCTAAGACAAAGATAACTTACAGATACAAAACCCTTACAAACTACCTCGATCATCTCTAACTTTTGCCAGTTTGTATAAAGGGACCATTCTTTCCATCTGGGGCAGTTTAGTGGTAGGTTATACACAGATATTGTCAATACCTCACCTTTTTGCTGGAACACACATGATTATCTCTGCATAATTCCAATCAGCTCAATCCCCACAAGTATTATTTCAGAAATTTTCTAAATTACCACTCTTGTTTTACCCCAAACTCAAGTCAGAAAGATATCCAGGAAGTGATGCATTTTAGACTCAAATGGCCTTCCAAACTTAAAAGTAAGTGAAGACACTGACGGCCATGAGAGGTGACCAGTTCCAGATGCATTCGCTCCCCTAAAAGCAGGGTTGTTCATAACCATGGTTTCCACCGCCCACCAGCCCAGTGATGCACCAGCCAACTGCTGTCATCACAACTGCCGGTATCCACAGTTGTTACTTTAGAGGGACAGGAGGGAATGTGGAAAGTAGGGTGAAAGAATAATTCAGGAAGCATGAAAGATGTGCTGGAATTAAATAGCCTTTTATTTAGTAGCATATTTAGTTGGGCATGAATTTCACCCTTTTAGAAATCATGTGCACTACATGGTTTAGTTTTTAGGCTAAAGTGAAGCAAAAACTCACCAGTATTCAATTACTATGGCAACATTTCTACCTCTCAGTTAGAACCCTGACTTAGGACATTATGTGCATTACTCAGTGCTTAACATGAGCAGGGAGTCTCCTGGGCAAGATTTTTCAGTCTTGCCAGCCTAATTCCCATAGCTCTCGTATTAGTTCAGTTCAACAAACATCTAGTATGCCCTAACTACCTACCTGGGCTACATGCTAGGGATTCAAAAATAAATCTTCAACACATGGCATGCTGACAGCCAGCCAGCACACCCGTCCCTGGAAATACACTGAAAATTTTTCTCTATATACAGTCTTTTTTCAAGATTTCTCATGAGCCATTTTCATCTGCTATCTCTCCTCCACTTCATTAGGTTGGGCATATTAAAATTTCCAAGGATAGCATCTATATATAGTAGTTGTGTTTTAAATAACTATTTTGAAATACTGAATCACAAGTCTCCCATTAAGATTTAGGAAAAAGTCTAGCCATGACACACTTGAAACCTAGCCATAAACAGGTGACTCACGCATGAACGAGTGAAGTGAATAAATTAATGAATGTAAAGACTCGTGAATCATCTTTAGGTAGCTCAATTTTTGGACACATGACTCCTCCTATCTATGTTGGTTCCTTCTGGTTTCAGTGTCAGGATGACTTATGGATTTGTCCGTAAATTGGGAGTGTTGATGGAGAATTTCTTCTTGGAGCTAATGAACCTCTTCTACAAATTTAGACTAGCTTAGAATATTAAGAAAAAAACAATCTGTGGCTCTTTTTCCCTAGCCCCCCTGTGTTACTTTGTCAAAGGTATGTGTAAACCATGAGCTATCCTAAAACACAATGAAAACTGTACGGTGCCTATGAATAACCACAGTCTGAGAAACACACTGTATCGGCATCATTTCAACCACAAAGATGCAAGGTCAAAAAGGTAGCTGTTGTTTTAAGCTTGGTATTAACAATGTAAACATAGCACCTGCACTTTGTGGCTGGTCACTTACCTCTCGCCATCATTATGCAGACTGTCTAGTGTTTACAGAAAAAAGACAACACTCCCTGCTTAAGTTGAAGGACCTTCTCAATCTGGCCCTCCTCTGCCGTCTCATCTTCCCTCCGTAACTCGACCAGAAAACATTTCTTCCCACATGGCTAAGGTACTAGGCTTGGTCAGCTCTGCTGATAACATTCATTGTACATGAAAGGTTTCCCCACTCCTTTGCGCCTATTCCTACAATAGCTGTTCCCTGAGGATCACAAGAATTCTCTTCCCCCGCTGATAGCTCACAGTATTGTGTCCAGCTCAGCTCTGAGTTCTGAGTCTCTCTACTCTCTGGATGACTCTTTTGACAAACAAATCATCCTGCCTGTGACATTTCTTGTCTCCAAACTGCAGTTATTTTTATTCTGAATGATTTACCTTCTAAAATGCACAGGTCCCAGTTTTCCTAAATTAGTCCGCAGAAAACTTTTGTGAGTGCAAAAGTAAAAATGTTTTAAAAAATATTTTATCTTGAAATAAGCAAAAACTACCAGATGAATCCTGAAATAAGAAATCAAAATTTTTTTTAAAGATTTTATTTGTTTATTTGACAGAGATCACAAATAGGCAGAGAGGCAGGCAAAGAGAGAGGAGGAAGCAGGCCTCCGGCTGAGTAGAGAGCCCAATGTGGGGCTCGATCCCAGGACCTGGGATCATGACCTGAGCAGAAGGCAGAGGCCCCAACCCACTGAGCCACTCAGGCGCCCCAAGAAATCAAATATTTTTATCCACTGGATAAAAATGCCTCATTGGAATGGAGGAGTCAAATCTTCTATAGTCTGTTGCTTTTGCTGCATTTATTTACCCATTGGATTTCTTTATATATTTATGACTTTTTTATGGCTCCCCATTACGGTTATAAATCTCCTTAAGATCAGTATCTGAACTCCCCTCTTTCTTTAGAATATGCAAAGTGACACACAGTAACTGTTCTGTAACTACTGACCCTGGTCAAGATATTAAACCATGAAATTTGAGTTTCCCTATTGTAAGAACAGATGATTTTACATACCTTTTAAGAACAGCAAGCATTGCCTGAATGTTGGCAATATGCATCTGGCACATAACTGGTACTTGCAAACTATCTGTGGAAGGAAAGAAGGGAAGCAAACTGCAGGAAAAGACAGTGGGGGAAGATGCTATGGCTTGTAGTTTGTGGTGAATATAAACTCTAGATGAATACTATTAAGCATTATTACCAGGTACAGGTACATGCAGGAAACATACATTTCCAGAATCAAGACAGATATTCCTCCTCTTCTGTATTCAACTAATATTTAGCAAAAATACATGTCATCTTTGTCTCCCCTCCCCCACCTACTTAGGTATCAGCAAAATTATTTTCCTTTTACCTACAGTAGCAGCAACATTATTCAAAGTAACCATATTTTACTACCAGCAAAAACATTTAACAAATTACACTTTGCATTAGGGAAAAAAAAAATCAACAAAAATGCCAAATTGCTGAATAGTGGATGTAAATTATTAAAAGCCAAAAACATGCTGAAAATTTGTAACTGTGCCCAGAGCTACATTTAAGCAAAAGAATCATTACTTATACTTTGAAGAAAAAGCTTCTAAATCAGCAAAGCAAAGAAAGTCAACTGAACCTTTCTCTGAATTATTTGGCAAACAACACATTTAGTTATATTTTGTACACAAATGATGCCACTTTTCCAAGGTGCTCAAAATATTTTGCAAACAACCAGGCAGTTTCAGAGCATCATGATTAAACCAACAGCAGTGTCTATACCTTTCCACAGGAATAAAACTCAACACCCAAAGTAATTAAATTATGTGGAGAGCCAGTCAGAGCGTTTCTCACCCCTGACCACCTTCACCTATTCTCCTATAGGTCTGTTTCCAGATCGTGCACTAAAATAGAAACTGATTTTCCTACCTGGGACTTCCTGTAAAAGGTAAAAGAGCAAACCTACGCATGTCTGGCTGCCACTCAGGAATAAATCGATTTGAAAGGTGACAGTAAGGACATTTTCAGCTGAAGCGAACTACAGCTGGCTTTACAGATAACAATTACTCACTGATAATTGTGGTGTTTGAAAATAACTATTGCTTCTGTGGACATCCACAATTCTTCATAGCTTTCTAGGTCTCAGAAGGACTGGCAGCCTCCCTTTCACAACATGATAAAGCAGAGCTTGTGTAAACTCAATCAAAATTGATTTCTGATAGCAAATAAGCACATAAAAAGATGCTCCATACCATGTGTTATCAAAGAAATGCAATTAAAACAATGAGATCCACACCTATTGTCATGACAAAAATCAAGAACACTGCCCTCCAAATGCCGGTGAGGGTGTGGGGCAACAGAAACTACCATGTTGTGGGAATGCAGAATGGTCCAGCCACTTTGGAAGAAAGTTTGGTGGCTTCTTAAAAAAACGAAATATCCTTTTGGGGAACCTTGGTGGCTCAGTAGGTAAAGCAGCTGCCTTCAGCTTAAGTCATGCATGATCCCAGGGTCCTGGGCTCCACCCTGGGCTCTCTGTTCAGGAGGGAGCTTCCTTTTCCTTCTCCCCCTGCCCTTACCCTGCTTGTGCTCTCTCACTTCCTCCCTCTTGAATAAATAAATATCTGGAAAAAAAAAAACCGCTAAACTAAATATATTTTTATCATACAATCCAGTAATCATGCTCCTTAGTTATTTACCCAAAGGAGCTAAAGACTTTTGTTAACACAAAAACTTGCACATGGATGTTTATAGCAGTTTTATTCATAATTGCCGAAACTTGGAAGCAACCAAGGCATCCTTCAGTAGGTGAACAGGTAAATAATCCGTGATACATCAAAGCAATAGAATGTTATTCAGCACTAAAAACAAATGAGCTATTAAGCTATGAAAATACAATAAGAATCAAAACATATTACTGATTAAAAAAAAATAATCTTTGAAAGTTACATACTGTATGATTCCAACTATATGGCATTCTGAAAAAGGCAAGATTATAAAGACAATAAGATCAGTGGTTGGGGCACCTGAGTGACTCAGGTTAAGTGTCTGTCCTCAGCTCAGGTCATGATCCCAGGACCCTGTGATGGAGCTCCATGGGGCATCTCCCTCTACCCTACTCCCTACTCTGTAAAGTAAATAAAAGCTTTAAAAAAATTATCAATGGATTCCAGGGGTTAGTGAGGAGAAAGGAATGAGTAGGTGGAGTGCAGAGAATTTTTAGGGCACTGAAACTACTCTGTATGGTACTATAATGGTGGATATATATCATTATACACTAGGAATGAATCCCAATGCCCCAGTGGGGTTCATATGGATTCTGGGTGATGATAATTTTATCAGTGTAGATTTTGTTGATTGCTAACAAATATACCACTCTAGTGAGTGATGATGATGATATAATGGGGAAGACTTATGTGTACTGGGGGCCAGGGCCTACATAGGAAATACCTGTATCTTCTTGATTTTCCTATGAACCTAAGACTGATCTTTTAAAAAAAAATTAAAATTTTAATTCTTGGGGTGCCTGTGTGACTCAATCAGTTGAGTGTCCAACTCTTGATTTTGGCTTAAGTCATAACTCGGGATTTCAAGATCAAGCCCCACATCAGGTTCCACACTGGACAAGGAGCCTACTTGCAATTCTCTCTCTCTCTCTCTCTCCCCTCCATCCCTCTGACCTCCCTTCCCTCTCTAAAAATAAAGTAATTTAAAAAATTTTACTCCTTACCCATGCCCACCATCTTCACAGAAGTCACCAAGGACAATGGCTATAGAAGGCACTTTCCTTTCCCTACAAATACCCACAGAGACTGTTGCTCCTGGTTACTGCAATACTCTCCCTTATGATAATACAAAAGCTCACTGCAGCTTACCCTTTTTGGTCTTCTGGACTCCTCTTTCCTAGTGTTCCCCAAAGAAGGCCCATGATTGCTTACCACCTGATACCTCTCAATCAGATCCCTTCACTCTCCTGCCCACCTGATGCTCATGTAACCAAAACTGTGATTTGAAATCCAGCATTCAATGCTTATGTTATTATTCCCAACTTCTAGCACTCTTGTTATTTTTTTTTTTTTTTTGTATTTTGGCACTTGGTATTTGATACATGAACTCATAATTTTAAGATACTGCATCTTTATGCTATCATTAAATCTAAGATATAAATTTATAAGTATAAATCACACCATTATAAATAGAGAGGGTCAATTTTATTTCTAGGCAGAGAGATGAGTTCAATTTCCAGAATGGCTAAACTTCAGACTTTTATTCTCAAAACAAGCTAGTACTCTAGGTTAGATCTATTTTAGGAGATGGTTAAGAGTTAGGTAAGATGGTTAAGAGTTATAGTTTCAAAAACCTAACCCTTATCTCTCAGCCTCATTCTGCATAGGAAATTTTCCTATTGCATTTCTAATATTAGAATAACACTGTTGTTTAATTTAATGTAGTATCTTGTGCTTATTTCCTTTTTGCACAACTGTATTGTTTCAGAATTATCCGAGTCCCTCATTCTCTGACTCCCTCCTTCTTCTCTTGACTAAGCTCCCAAAGGCAAATACAATGGGTTATTCTCATCTCCCAGGGCCTAAGGCAATGCCTGGGACATAGTGAATGCTCAATAGATGTGTGTGGACAGACCCATTCCATGTGTGAGTAAAGATTAAAAGAATGAATAGCATATTCACTAAACATGTCAACTCTATTTTATCTATGTGTGTGAATTTGTAACTACTGTAAAAACATTTAAAACACATAGGGAGAGACAATGCAGACAATAGTAAATGGTGAAGTATCATCGGTATAGATTTGGCTGGGATTTTAGCAGAGCTTCTCTTTAGAATGCTTCTCTACAATACTTCTTGTAATACTTCTCTAAAATCTAAAATAGTTAAGTGAAGAGGGCCGGGCATGGGTTGAACTGTGTTTTACCAAACAAGTCCTGCGTCCAAGTCTGCCTCAGACTGTAACTATACCTGGAGATAGGGTCTTTAAACAGGCAATAAAGTTAAAATGAGATAATTAGAATGGGCCCTAATCCCATATGACTGATGTCCTTCTCAGAGGAAAGCTGGATACAAACTATAAGCAGAATTAAGACTATGTGAAGACACAGTGAGAAGACAGCCATATACAAGCCAAGGAGAAAAGCCCCAGAAGGAACCTAAATTCCGGACACCTTGGTCTTGAACTTCTAGGTTTCAAAACTGAGTAAACATATTTCTGTTAAGTCAGTCAGTTTGTGGTCCTTTGTTATGGCAGCCCAAGGAAACTAATACAGCAAGGCATGAGCTGCTTTAGAAGGCACTGGTGCTTTGGTGAAGCACCTTTCATAGAAGAAAGAAGATAGGAAGGAAACTATCATCATGACTGCCTACGACATCCCTGGGTGCGGTGCCAGGTCAGTCAGGAAAATCACCCTATTAGCTCCTCCCATAACCATACAATGTCATATTATTAACCCAGTTTTAAAGATAAGTGAGTTTTAGAAATTAAGAGGCTTGCTAAGGATACTTTTGGCTGATTTATTTCAGAATTATTTATTTACTCTAATAATTATTATTCTAATAATTTATTAATTATTCAGATTTATTTCAGAAACAGAGTTGTAGTAATGTCTAGGTGACTTCAAGGTTTTTATTCTTTTTTTTTTTCTTTTTGAACAATCTCTGTTTTCTTTATGACTCCTACAGGATAGAAGGGGCTCTGGCAGACCCTGCATGGCTGAGGCTCTGAGACAAAGATGTTCTTATGTCCACAGGCAGAAATGCATCACCATGTACAATTGGGAGGGAAATAGCACAGAGTTGACATTTTTTACATCACATCTCTAAAATTATAGTATGTGCCAGAATAGGAGACGCAAATTCTTCACACACACACCAAAAAAAAAAAGAAAAGAAAGAAAGAAAAAGAAAACAAAGAAAAAGAGAAAGGGAAGGTGGATGAGGAAGAGAGGACAAACCTAAAATCTGAAAATCTGACTTTTCATCAACTGAGTTGTTATTTTGCATGGAGGGCAAGCACTTAAGGCTAGAACTAGAATAAACAAAGCAAAACATAAAATATGACCTCTCTGAAGTCCATATTAGTAATTATTTTCTTAACAGAATCCCATCTTCTTAAAGATGGAAATTAGGTTAAACCTGGAACATGTTAGATCTAGATCTACATCTGTTCCTACCATTATCCGGGAGCCAAAGCAACTGCTGTACTTCTATTTCAATTAAATTCTTCTGTTTGTTGTATACTGATTACATATATACATATATACACTCATTTTTACTGAAATACCTAATGATATGAAAAACAAACACACAAAAAAAATTAAGTTTCCTTAATACTTAGAGCCCATTTGCAAGTTCTTGAAACCGGCAGAGTGACATTCCTCTAGGAATCAGCTGCCTGGATGTTCATACTTTGCTGAGGGCAAAAGGCAGTCTTAGCCCAACCCCCAGGATCCTGTAAGTCTACTTCAACACATTAAAAATTCCTTTGGAAACTTCCTTTATCTTTATCCCAAGATATATGTTGGCAATCATCCCCCAAGCATATGACTCACCAATATACATCAGAAGGGTCTCATGACTAAGACAGGAATACATGACCTTTTCCTAACAACAGCTAGGCCCGTCAAGCTCCTGGAAACTTTGCTTTCAAAATTCCTTTGAGACTTAATGCTATCCCTAACTCCCTCCCAACTTGAAAGTATATAATCAGCCACTCTTCATGACCCCAGAGCAGATCTTTCTGCCCAAAGGTCCTGTCCCTGTGCTTTAATAAAACCACGTTTTTACACCAAAGGCATCTCAAGAATTCTTTCTTGGCTGTCATCTTCAAACCCTAATATCTTTCTTACATCATTTAATTTTTGTCCGGAAGTGATCTGGATCCCCAGGGGACATTTGGCAATGTCTAGAGACACTTTTGTTGGCACAATCAAGGGGGGACACTGCTAGCATCTAGTTGTTGACAGAGACCAGGAATGCAGCTAAACATCTACAGTTCCCTTAACAGCCCCACACTCCCACCTTGCAACAAAGAATTCTGCAGGTCAATATGTCAATAGCAACAAGGGCTCTTGCAAAAGAAGTCACTCCTTTTGTCGGTGTCAGCTTACTTTGTACTGGCTGTAGTGATCTATTAGTTCTAACTGTATGTAATATAGAGGAATTCTTTAAGTGTATACAACTTGACTTGTTTTAAAATTAACTTGTTTTAAAATTAATGCATCTTTCTGCAATGCATTACTAGCATTTGTTTTTTATAGAACTGCATATATGGTTGGGCACCTGGGTGTCTCAGTTGGTTAAGCATCTGAGTCTTGATTTTGGCTTGAGTCATGATTTCAGGATCATAAGATCAAACCCTACCTGCACTGGGTGCACAGCCTGCTTAAGATTTCTTTCTCCCCATCTCCCTTTGCCTCTCTCCCATGCCCTCCCCACCACTCCCAAAAAAGAACTGCATGTATGGTATGAAACTTCATTTACTAATTAACACGTTGTATTTTGTGGTCTATGATCACCTGATGAAGAGTGAATACATTTTTTAAGTGTGATTATCTATTTTCTAGAATTAGAATACTAATATCCAGAATATCATAGCATCATATCCAGAATGCAGTATATTGCACCTGGAATTCAGTATATAATACATAAACAATAGATTTCCTTTAAAATGCATTTCTAGGATGGTATCGTGGAGTACAGTTTTTCTTCAAAATATCTGAAAAACTGAAATATATGTTATAGGTCTTTGTGTCCTGTATATAGTATGAAGTGACATTAGGGAATTTTTAAGTTAAAAGTTCATTTAAATCCCCCACACACTTCATTTGTACATACCAGAATTGCACAGATTAGGCTCAAATCAGCAAACATTTACTGAATGACAAAGAGCTGCTAGCTGCGAAAAGCTCACTTCTGGCCAAAGAGAAACAGAAAGAGCAAAATACTTTTCCTTGTGGTTGGAATTACAACAAAAGTATAAAATAAGGTTTGCTTCTTTATATTATTTCCTCTCCTTAAGTGTCTATCAACCAGTTTTCCTGTTTCCTTACAGTCTTAATGATAACCAGCTTCAGTAATTTTAAGATTATACTGAGTCAAGATCCATAATTTCTAAAGTAAATTTTGAATCAGTGGAAATACTTTTTTCTTCCTAATTGTTCTCTATAGATAATACTAAAATGGAAAGTTTCAAGTATGTGCATTTTATTTTTCTTTTAGAATATTTCCTTAAACTTCAGAGAAATTGAGTTGCTGAGTCAAATAGAGTTCACATTTTTTTTATCTAAGTATATTATTTTGTTACTTATAAAACCACCTGGCCCACTTTCACTGCAATCCAAGAGTAAAAAAAAAAAAAAAAAAAAGTTACTGTATACTTTTATACTTTATAGCATTGAGTTCTACCTATTGAAGGTTTTTGTAATTGAATGAGATTTTATTTTATTTTTCATTTAAATTCAATTTAGTTAACATACTGTACTACTAATTTCAGGGGTAGAATTTAGTAATTTAGTAAATCATCAGTTGCATATAACACCCAGAGCTCATTCCATCAAATGCCCTCCTTAAAGGCCCATCACCCAATTACCCTATACCCCCACCCACCTCCCATCTAGCAAGCCTCAGTTTGTTTCCTATGGTTAAGAGACTTTTACCATTTGCCGCCCTCTCTGTCTGTATTTTTCCTTCCCTTTCCCTATGTTCATCTGTTTTATTTCTTAAATTCCACATATGAGTGAAATCATACAGTATTTGTCTCTGACTGACTTATTTCACTTAGCATAATTTCCTCTATAGTTCCAACCACATCATTGCAAATGGCAAGCTATAATGTTTTGACATTTGAATAATATTCCATTGTATATACATACACCACATCTCTATCCATTCATCTGCTGATGGACATCTGGGCTCTTTCCAAAGTTTGGCTATTGTGGACATTGTTACATAAACATTGAGGTGCTCCTTCAAATAACTATTTCTACATCCTTTGGATAAATACCTAATATTGCAATTGCTGGGTCATAGGGTAGTTCTATTTTTAACTTTTGTAACTGATTGAGATTTTTTAAAACTAATATATAATGTATTACTGGTTTCAGAGGTACAGGTCTGTGATTCACACACAGTACCCAATGCTCATTACATCACATGCCCTCCTTAAAGTCCATCACCTAGTTACACCATCCCTCCAGCCCCTTCCCCTCCAGCAATCCTCAGTTTGTTTCCCATGATTAAGAGTCTTTTATGGTCTGTCTCTCTCTCTCTCTGGTTTTGCCTTGTTTCATTTTTCCCTCTCTTCCCCTATGATGCTCTGACTTATTTCTTAAATTCCACATATCACTGACATCATATGACAATTATCTTTCTCTGACTGACTTATTTTGCTTAGCATAATACCCTCTAGTTCCATCCACATTGTTGCAAATGGCAAAATTTCATTTTTGATGGCTGCATATTATTCCTGTGTGTGTGTGTGTGTGTGTGTGTGTGTGTGTAATGTCTTCTTTATTCATTCATCTGTCAATGGACATCTGGCTTCTTTCCATAGTTTGGCTATCGTGGACATTGCTACTATAAACACTCAGGTGCACGCGCCCCTTCAGATCACAACATTTGTATCTTTAGGGTAAATACCCAGTAGTGCGATTGCTGGGTCATAGGTAGCTCTATTTTCAACTTTTTGAGGAACCTTCATATTGTTTTCCAGAGTGGCTGCACCAGCTTGCATTCCCACCAACAGTGTAGGAGGGTTCCCCTTTCTCTGCATCCTCGCCAACATTTGCCATTTCCTGACTTGTCAATTTTAGCCATTCTGACTATAGTTTCCTATTGGTAAGAGTTTCTTATGATTTGCCTATTTGCAGCTTATAGATTCTTAAAGGATTATTGTACTCGTGGTACATTTAAACAGGTTTTGAACAACCAAAAGAAGCTGAAATCCTGAGAATATGCAATACTTTCCACAACGATGGGGTGGGGGAGTGGAGTTTAATGGCTAAGACAAGAGAAGCCATTAATACTGATTATCCACTTGCCAAAGAGGCATGATTTGTTTTCAAAGTGATTATAGTAGCCAAGTTTAAGGTAATCAGGAAAAACAAAACAAAACAAACAAATAACCATCTGTTGAAAAATTTCTTTATTCTTGTCTTTTCTTCCTTCCACTTTTTCTGGGTGAGTAGTTTAAGGGGATTAATGTGAACATCTGAACATGCTGTTTTGCACCGAGCTCACTTAGCCTTTTCTTCTCAAGTCCTTGACCCAGATAAAGAAAGATATGATTTCCAAATTCAAAGGAAGCTTCAATTGGAGGGGAGGAGAAAAAATGCTATCTCAGCCCAAATTCTGATTTCTCTGCTGTCTTACAGTTGTAATTGCAAGATAGAGCTTCACTTAAAAATAACTCCCTTTGTTCATCCAGACCTCACAGAATCACCATGTGGGAAGGGACCTTGAGATGTCATTTACTATCACAGACCATATATTCTGAACCTAAACTCAAATAGCCTCACAGAAGACTTTTTCCCCTTATTTGCTAATGTATTTATAATGACCTCGTTAAGTGCTCAAAGGTTATGTGAATATATACACAAAATCAATTGCCTAAGTTTCACTCATCCCCTGGTCCCTGGGCCATCTCATCCAGCGTCAAAAGCATCAACAGGATTTATGTGCTGTCCCTCCTAGTTCCGTTTTCAGCTTTTTAATTGAGCTGTTTATCCAAGTGCCTATAAACATGTCTCTCCATGGACATCTCACAGGTATTCTAAATTCCACACATCCAAAATCGAAATCATCTTTCTTCCCAAACCAGTTTTTACACCACTCTTCCTCTCCCCATGAACAATACCACATGCATTACCCAAGCCAGAAAGTTCAGAGTCCCCACAGGCCCTTTTCTCTCTTTCCAGCACTCACACACCAGATCCTGTCAATCCTACTTGAAAATAAAACCTCTCCGGTGCTTTTCTTTCTCTTCATTCTCACTACTGCTGCCTTAGTGCATTCTTAAACTTCCTGGGCAAGTTATTGAAGTCATCTCCTTGTTGGTCTTTCGCTGCCAGTATTCATCACCATCTACTGGCACCCCACACACCTCCCTCCCACACGGTCCTCATCTTGGTCAAGAGCTTTAAAATACACATCTCATTACGCGACCACAACTCATTAGGATCTTATTTTAAATATTTGAGTTTTCTTCTATAACTGAAAGAGTTACAAATAAAACTCCTATTCACCACCACAACAGGCCAAATTAAGAAATTTTGGATTTTTTTAAAGAACAGTTGCCAGGCTAATTTTTTTTTTTCCGTAGCACAGGATCATTAGGATTAAAAACTGCCAAGCAGCTTTGTGATCCTGCTTCTACCATGAACCACCCTCTGCTGCCTGGGCAATCTCACTCCAGAGAGTCTCTTACATTTAAAGTACGGACCCAGCAGTGGGACAGACAGAAGATAAAATATATGTAGACTTCAAAAGCTACAAGTAGACTATGAACAGCTATAACATACAGTTGTTTAGTTAAAGAAACTGACAGATGCTTCAAGTCTTCCTAAACTGTTATCAATAATATTCAATGATTCTTTTCCCTTTGGGGTACCTTGAGCTCTATGAAGAACAGCTCTTATGAGCTCACAGAAAGAGTGAACACGAGAAATACCTTTCTCTCTTTCTCACCAGTGAAGAGAATTCCTTTGGTGTCAAAAACCAGGGGAATGAGAAGGATTCCTTTGTGCAGATGCATAAGTTCTTTCAATGATAATTTTAAGCTATAGTGAGCCAGTGTGCTATGGGAACCCACTGGGTCCAAAGAAAGCCCCTTGTTTTTCCAGGAGATTCTGAGGGTAGTGACTGCACCCAGCATGAAAATCAGCACCAAGATAGTGGTAGAATGAATATTAGAAGAAAAGTGTTGCAAAATGGTGAGACAGTGTTGAAAAAGAGGAGCATACCAACAGCTACAGAGGAGGCCGCTATCAACAGGCTCAGTGGGGTGAGCTGGCAGCAAGGAAGGCCTCTGGGCAGAATGCTCTAGACAGGGCTTTTTGAGTTAAAGACAGCTTCTCCTGCTCCCGCTTCGGAAAACTCCCTTGCCTATTTCTCTACGTGCTGAACTCTTACTCATCACTCAAGACCCAGATGAAGTTTCATTCAAGACCTCAGTGGAGCCGCTCCCCACCATCACACTCCCATCAAAACCTTCTCTACTCTGGAGGTAGGATGATTTATGCCTATATTTGTGTACTATGTTTTAATGCAAATTAATGTTCTCCAGTTTATCTATTTTGTTGAAACCCTTAGAGAGCACTTCCTACATACCAAGCGGTGTTCTCACAGCTTTGCAGTATTACTTAATCCTCACTCACTACATGTAGTTGTACTACTAACCCCATTTTACCGCTGAGGAAACCGAAGTCCAGACTTTTAGAATTCTGCCTTTTGCACTATAGAAGGAGCTTCTAGACAGAGCAGGGGGAAAAAAATGCATGGCCTCCATCTTTATAAGCTCAGCTTCTAACACATGACTTAGCAAATCGCAGACTTTGAAACATACATACATACTGTTGAATAAAGAACATTTGGCAGAGATGTCTGTCCAAATTGAAGCAACTCTCTTCATTTTAAGAGACACGCAGTTCAATTTTCTTTCATGTACCCTTCCCTTATTAACTGAAGTGTTTAATGAATTATTCTCTTCGCTTAAAAAGATGAAAATAATTAGTGACTTAACTATCATTCTCAAGCCCAAGTAAAGCTCATCAAGATCTGGTTAATTCATTTACTTCAGAAAGACAAATCTCACATCAATGCCTTAAAAAGAAAATTACAAATTTTCTGTGAAAAATCTCAGCACAACACTGTGGCAGCATGTGGTTTAATGTGCTACTAAAGAACAGAGAATGTCTACAGCTAAAGTTGTTACTGGTGAGAACATCAACACACTGTCCTCTTCACCAACCCTGTCTACCTCAGGGTAGTGTGTAGAATGACCTAGAGCAAAATGAACATGGCAAGCTGTGTGCAAACCCTCCTTGACCATCCTGACTCCAAGCATCTGAAGGGTCAAGGTCTGCGCAGAGTCAACAAGGAAGATGTTGATCGCACAGATGGTGTCAGATACATAAAAGATACACAGAACTGCATGAATGCAGTGCACTATCCAAACAGAGAACAAAATGTCATTGGGTACAATCTGACTGGCCTCCGGGTCTCCTAAAATTTTGGTTATTTTTAAGTACCAAAAATTAAGCCTAGTCTGGAGAAAAGGAGACACTGATTCTTGAAGTGCCAAAAGAACGCTACTTTTCTTTCAATGATTACAATCTCATTCATTTGGGGCAAGTCCTCAATTTAAAATGTCAGCACCCCATGAGGAGGTAAACCTTTTGTCATCATCAGCTAATATCTGGTTTATCCAGTAATTCCCTCCCCGAGATCAGTACGCCTGCAGGCAAGGATAAGAAAAGGACCTGAACTGGTGTCAGGAGTGAGGAGAGGAGTCCTAGGAAAAAAACAACCACTTTAGGTGAGGAAGGCCCAAAATACTGTGCTTCCTAGTTTTCCCAGACTGGCTGTCTCACGCGGGACAGAGCACAGCAGCAGGTGGATCCAGGACAGCACAACTAACGAGCAGTTTCTACTCAGGAAGCATTTTCAGTGAGAGAGAAGTGTTTCTTTACCAATTTTTCTTTAAAAAAAAAAAAAAGGTCTGGGTGGGTAGACTCAAGGTCTGCTGGGCCAGTACCCATGATGCCTGGAGAATAATCAAACAGCCAGGAGAAGGCACGGCGCTCTGACATCAGCAGTGCCATGGGGCTAGACAGAATTCAGGGCTGAAGTTACTCAGAACTAGTCAGCAACTCCGTGTTCTACTCTGTCCTCACAGAAGGACAAGGTACATTGCTACTCCCTGTATGCCCTAACTGAAAAATATTTGTTTCATAAGTAGTATAAATAAGTCATTGAGATGCTATTGATGGTTTACTCCTACTTATATAGTCATGTTCCGGAGACAAGAAATGAAAAAGATTTGCCATCTCCGTCACATTCTAAACATCTGACTAGTGGCCCAAAGCTACCCAGTAACTGGAACTTCCAAAATGACCAAGTAAGGGGTTTAGGCTCTAGTGCAAAAAAGGTGCATTTTCAGTTGAGCTAAAAATCATTTGTGGAGCATAACCAATAGCATGGAGGACAAGGGGCGTTAGAGAGGAGAAGGGAATTTGGGTAAATTGGAAGGGGAGGTGAACCATGAGAGACTATGGACTCTGAAAAACAGTCTGAGGGGTTTGAAGTGGTGGGGGGGTGGGAGGTTGGGGTACCAGGTGGTGGGTATTATAGAGGGCACAGCTTGCATGGAGCACTGGGTGTGGTGAAAAAATAATGAATAATGTTTTTCTGAAAATAAATAAATTGGGGAAAAAAAAGATTCTATTAAAATACAACATATATCCCCATCAAATATATGCAAAAAAAAAAAAAGGTGCATTTTCAGTTGAGCTAAAAATGAAGAGAAGTTGGAAGATTCCAGGACCCAGGGGGTACAGGGGAATGATAACAAAAACAGACTTAACATCCTTCCCACTGCACTCAGGCCAAGAGGCGGAGCTGCCCTGACCTGTCTTGTAGGTTGTACCCTGCACAAGGACACAATCCAGGTACAGAGTGGAAACTCACCTCCTCTCTGCAAGACAGGCAATGGCCGGAGCAGGACTGTGCCAGCTCCTGAAGGGGTACCATTTTCTAACTGGTCTACCCAAAGCGGGTACTTTATTTTTTTTAATTTTTTTTTCAGAATAAGTGGTTCACCCAGCAGGTCTATTTTCTTAAACACAAAAATACCTCATATATATGCAGATAGCATACCAAGTCCAGTTCGACTGGATGTGAGCAGGAGCAAAATGGAAAACTAAGGGGTAATTGGGGCTCCCACACCACACCTACAATTGTCATCCTTCCCTCTTAGAGACCTCAATCAGCTTGGGAGTCTCTGCTCTTAAAACAAAGGGAAGGATTAGAGGTGTTGTGAATACTTATGGACACCTGCCCATTTCAGTGGTAGCACCATGGGAGCTTGGTCGAAAAGAATTCTGCGATGGGACCAACCTCCAAGGTCATGTTTCTTTGTCATACCTTGGGAAAGGAGAGGTTGAAGGGAACTTGGAAGAACCTATGTGTTGAGTAAAGGGAATGGGCTAAAGTACTAAAGATAATTTCTGCCTAACTTGTGGGCTCCCCCAGAGCTAAATAGAACTTTCCCACTTGTTTGCCATCTCTAGGTCCACACCGGAATTCTCAATCTCCCATCCTTACTAAAAACCAGAATTATCCTGGAGATTTCTCTGTAACCTCATAGATTCATCTTCTCATGAACCTGGGGCTACCCTCAGGTGGGGAGGAAGTAGGTAGTGGGTAGTAGGTAGGAAGACACCCTACATGGCCCCTCTTCATTGCTGAATACAGGCCCTAAGTTCTCAGCTGGTATGAAGGAGATCTAGAGTCTAGTCATATGGAAGCTCCCCTCATCTGAGATGAGTCTCATTCTTTGATCCTGTGACCTGGCTCCTTAAAATGAAGGAGCTCATATTGGTGGTGGGGGGAGGGTGGTGACACAATTGAGGTTCTGGAAGTGAAGACCATCCTTTTCCAGCCTTGGGCGTCAGCCAGCTTGCCTGTGAATTTTGCATTTTAAGCACCTCAGATCTCGGCTTAGTTAAGAGCATCAATGGTCCCAGAGCAATCTGGTGACAGAAAAGCAGGCAAGCAAAAAAGAAGGAAACACAACCACCTCAGCAAACTCAAGTTCTACTCTTTCAAGCAAGCATTTAAGGAGAAGCTGCTCCTGCCCGGCAGGACACAGGTGGTGCTGGAGGAGTGGGGCAGGGCAAAGGAGAGAGCCAACAGTCCTGAGGGTATAGCCTGGACAAGGACCAGACAGAAAGATGGGTGGCCAGAGGGCAGCTTTACGACAACCTATCCCCAAGTGTGTAACAATCAGTCTCTTCAGGAGTGCAGAGGGCACAGGTAGAAGGGCCCCAGCAGGGGGGCTGGTCCTAAAAATAACTGTGGGGTTGCAGAGACCATTAAATGTGAGTGTCTGGGAAGTGCTGAGTGGAGGACCTGGCACATTCAATCATTAGCAGCTGCTACATTTATGTGGCCCTCGACTTCACCTCACTTATCTCCAGGGTCCCCAAAGGAGACCTCCAGGAAAGGCTGTGCTTGTGGCTAGCAAGGACTTTGCCTGCTTAGAAAAGACTTTGCCTCTGGGAAGAGGTGGACCCAGCCCCTTCTCACCTAGCATAGCTAAGCCCAGGAGAATTCATAGAAATAGCTGAGCTGAGCCACAATCAATGTGTCTCTTCTCTGACAGCTGACTTCTGAGAGCAGACACTTTGGAGCACTTAGAAATGCAAAGGACCCAGCTGAAAGCCACCTGTTTGGGATCCACAATGCTCTCTCTCTCCCAAATCATCTCCTGAATCAATGGAAATACGTACACATCCAGAATAGACATTTCTCTGTTAACTGACATTTTACTTTAGGTTAGGCTCACCTGGAGCTAAAAGATAGGAAAGAGAAGGAGGAAGGGCTAATGCTTCATTGGAAATGCAGAATAGCAAGGGAGGAGATGATGAAGGCGAATACTGGAGTCAACCCACCTGGATAAGAACCCGAATCTTGCCACTCTTTAACCATGGGGCTTAGTGTTAACCTCCTTTGTCCAGTGAAGACAACAAGAGTATATGTGTGATAGGGTTTTAGAGGAGCTAATATATGGAAAGTGCTTAAAAACCAGTTCATACTTCTCTGTGTATCATCTCTAGAGTCATCAGCTATTAATCCATAAAAACACTGTGAAGTATATGCTACGATGAGGAAGCTAAGGCATTGGGCCCAAAGTTGCACACCTAGTAAAGGACCCGAGAATTGACCCAGGACCTGTGATGCCCACTGAGCTATGTCTCTCAAGCACTACACTTTGCAGTCAGGGCAAAGGGATTCTTGTTCAACAGCTCAAAATTGAAAATGAATGGTTTCTCATCAGGTACCATAATTCCATACATTCCTTTATTTCTTAGTATGAAACTCTACCCAGGTAAACCAAGCCATTTTTATTAGTGCTGACCCTATCGGCCTCCAGGCCCATTATCTCCTGAGCCTGCCTATTAACAGGCAACTCCTAGCTCCCCACCCCAAACCTCTTAAATCAGATCTTCTAGAGAGGGGCCGAGGGGTCTACATTTTTAACAAACTTCCCCCCTCATGCCCCCCTCCCCCCTATAATTCTCATGCACCCCCAAGCTGGGAGACATGGCTATAGATTCTAGCTACCTTATTTTGCTTTGTTCTTTAAATATCCTTAATAGGTACCTGAAATGTTCCAAGTTTCAAACCATCAAGTTCAAAACCTAAAAAAAGGCACAACTTGACTTGTCTTTTACCAGCACCACAGTCTCATGTGAAAGTGCCGAGTCTGTGGAAGGTACAGGTTGCCCAGAAGTCCCATCGCTACCATTTGTCTAGACCGTTTCCATTAGGAAGGGAAACATTAACTTCGTAATTATCCCCACATCTCCAGGTCTGGGGTGGTTCTTTTAATCACTTGTTTAGGATAAAAAAGTTAACTCTTTCCTACCCCATGCACACTTCCTAGATACACAGAAGCAAAAGAAGGACTTATCCTTGTTACAACAAGGGCTGCCTTGGTGACCTGTGATCTGGAGGTCAAGCGTTCAGAGTGAGCACACTTGCCGGGTACATCTTCCTCCTCCCTCCTTCACCGTGATGTCACTACAGAGAGATTTATACTTCTAGTACATGTCATTCTAAGCAAAAATTTGTTCAAATCTCTCAGAACACATAAAGACTAATTGACCTATGGACTCCCCAGTCGCATGACCTCCAGAAAGCTCACAGGTCAGTCATACAACTAGACTCTGGGACATTCAGTGACCACGTGTTGAGAGTATAGTCTTGTGTAATAACACAGCAAAAAACAATTCCTTGTGTTCAGTGATTTTCATAATTAACTGACACAGTGAAAATATCAGGAAGAAGGGAGAAAGCTGCCCGCCTTTGAAAAATAACATAAGTTCACAGTAAGTTTGTTCTGGTGAAATCTATAGTGTGCAATTTACCAGGGCCATGGTCCTTCCCCTTGGTATTCCTGGACCCCAACCTGCGACACTCCTCCAGCTCCTCCCCCCCTTTGCTGGTAAACTGGCAGATACTTAAATTATACCTCAGTCTGCTGGAAGCTCTGTGGGATTTTCTTCCAACACGGCACTTATGGAATTTTAGTAGAGGACTAAGTGGAAGGTGGGGGTTGGGGGACAGAAAGTGGGTGATAGAATTACTTCAGTTCCCATGAGAGACTATGGACTCTGAAAAACAATCTGAGGGTTTTGAAGGGGCGGGGGGTTGGAGATTGGGGGATCCAGGTGGTGGGTATTGGAGAGGGCACGGATTGCATGGAGCACTGGGTATGGTGCAAAAATAATGAATACTGTCACGCTGAAAAAATTAAAAATTAAAAAAAAAATCTGAAGAGAAGCAGTAAGTGCAGCTGGCCATTCCCAATTAAACACCAGTTCCTTGGTGAGCTGTGGTCTGAGCCTGCAGCGTTCGGGTTGTTTTTCCCCTGAGCTATTAGGATATTCATTAGTTCAAACAAAAATCTGCAAGCAAGCTGCTAATAAAAGTAGTAAATTTGCTTCTCTACCAACCTGATTGTGGAGCACTTCTGGCTTATTATCTTATTTAACTGTCTAAGGGAAACTAATTGTTTTGGCTCATTTGTTGAAGTTTATAATACTTGGATCATTTCCTTTGCAGAGCAGGCCAGAACATGTTGGCATTGAAGAATGCGTAGTTGATCTATACTTTTGAATATGCATTTTTGACTACGGTGGAAAATATATCTATTCAAAAGCTCATGAGTTTATACTGGAATGTCCTTTAGACGAAAATCAATAAAATATTCTATAAGCAGAGGTGTCTCTGTACATAGGGAGGGAAGCCACCCAACTCACTGGAACAGAAACGTACTTGGCCCCGGAAACAGTTCATAGACAATACTGTGGTGGTGCCGATAATACAAGGGTGGAGGAGGAGGAAAAGGAAGAAGAAACAGAGGGAAAAAAAAAATGAATTAGACTTTCCAGTCTCTCAGATCCGGGTTGAGATTAAATTCTGCTACTACCAGCTCTGAACTTCTTTTCTCATCTGTAAAGTGGTAACTACTTCACCAGGTTGTTGAAAGAGTTAGATGTATTAATGTGGATAAGGCTTCTGACCTATAATAGACCACCAATGAAACCAGTTCAGGCTAGAACTAAGGTTGCCAGGTAAGGTACAGGACACCAGATGTCTTAATTTCTAACTGCTGCTGTAACAAATTACCATGAACTTCCTGACTTAAACCAATACAAACAACGTTATCGTATAATTCTGGAGGTTAGAAGTCTAAAACAGAACTGCATGGCTGTATTTCTTCTGGAAACTTTAGAGGAGAATCTATTTCCCTGCACCCCCTTTTTTTTAAGCTACTAGAAGGCATTTATATTCCTTGACTCATGGCTTCTTTCTCTTATCTTTAAAGCCAGAAGCACAGCCCTTTCTCTTTTCTTTGACCTCTTCTTCCATCTTTGTATCATTTCCCTTATAAGGACCCTTGTGATTATCTGACCCCTCAAGATAATTTAAGATTATTTCATTTGTAGATTCTTAACGTATTCATATCTACAAAGTCCTTTCTGCTATAATAAGGTAACATATTGACATATTTTGGGAATTGAGACTCAAATAACTGTAGTGGCCACTGTTCAGCCTACCGTAATTCATACTCTGGCCTCCAGAGGTTTTTATGCCTCTCTTATGCAAAACACATTCACTCAATCCCAATACCTCCCAAAGTCTCAACCTATCACAGCACCAATGCAATATCAAGGTCTAAGTATCATGAACCCCAAAGCCCCAAATTTCACTTTAAATTGTATATGGGTCATAAGTCTCAGTATGATCCATTTGAAGTAAAATTCCTCTCTATCTGTGGACCTGTGAAATACAAAACAAGTTATGTGATCCCAAAATACAGTGATGACACAGACATAAGATAACAATTACAGTCATACCCACTCAAAAGTAGGGCTAAGGAATAAAATGAAAAAAAGAATCACTGGTTCCAAGCAATACTGAGATACAACTGGGAAAAATCCATTAGGTTTCAAGGCCTGGTAATAACCCTGTGCTTCTCAGCTTATTCTGTGGGACCTCATGTCCATCCTCTAGGCATGAGGTTCTGACCCCTGGACGAACAGCTCTGCTGCCTGGATCATCCCTGCTTTCTCATAAAGGAGAGAACATTTGCAGCTGAGTCACTTCTCCTGCCTATTTCCTGCAGGCAAGATTTTTGTACTATAGCAACCTTCATTTCTTCTTTTCTCTGTCCCTTTTAGTCCGAGCTGGCAGGATTTCTGATGATATGACATTCTCCAGTACACTGTGAGCTTACCATAGATGTACAAGGGATTCACTCCATTAGACAAGAGACCGCTCTAGATCCTTGCGGATCATTTTATCTCTTTTTTCAACTTCTCCTTAGATGGCTGAAAAGATCCATGAATCACATGCATAATCTCTTCAAAGGTACCTCTACATGATTGAATAGTTGGACCTTCTGATCCTTCCAGGAATTAGGGAAAGGTTGCTGAGCCACACCCTTGGCTTTGTCTCCAGAGGATGCTTTCCTGACAGTCAGTCTCCTAACTGCATCTTTGCAATATGAATAGACTAAGAATTTCTTTAATCATCGGGTCTGTTTTTCTTTTTTGCTTAGGCATTCCCTCAATCTCTCTCTTTACTCTCATATGTTACTATAAGGAGCAAGAAAACAGGCTATACTTTCAACACTTTGCTTAGAGATCTCCTCAGCTAAATATCCAAGTCCATCACTTGTAAGTTCTGCTTTCTATATAACAATAGGACACAACTTGGCTGAATTTTCTTTCACTCTGTAACAAGGATTCCTTTCATTTTGGTTTCCAATAACACCCAGCTAAATTCAAATTTCGGGTAAAAAAAAAAAAAAGATTAACATTTGGTACAAGTATGTCCCAAATATTACATGGGACATGTGGAAACTAAAAAGTTATTATTGTTTTTCTGAAAATCACATTTAACTGGACATCCTGAATTTTTATTTGCCAAATCTAGTAGTCATCATGAAGGGTTATGAGAGAACAGGCTACGGAATAAGGAAAAGCTGAAAACAATGAAGAAAATAAAAGAAACACACAGCATAAACCTGCATCTGGGATGGTAGACTTTATCAGGGAGCTATGGCAGGAGATCTTGAACAGACAAAGAGACAACTCTAAGGGTTCAGAGATGGTGAGGTATGCAGGGAGAGGGGGGAAAACTGACCTCTTTATTTAGCTAAGGGTTATGCCTGCCAAGAGAACACTTATCTCTAGAGAAAGAATAGTATTCTTCATCATTCTCTAGGCTTCTTATTGCTAGATACACACACACATAGACACACACGCAGCATGTGTGCAAGGTAGAGTACATTAGGTGCACGGCAGCACCATGGTGAGTTTTGTTACTTATTAACAAACTTTTTCCCCATTGGGAAACCAACACCTTTTATGCTCCAAGTGAATTTATTCTCATTTAATTTGCTACCAGGAATTTAAGTATGGGTCAGGTTGTCACACACAGTATGCATATGTGTATGTGTGTGTGTATCTATATCCTGTGTATGTAATATGTAAATACACATTCTATACTACGTACACACACACACACACACACACTATATGTCTCTTTGTATGTGCCTCTTCCAAAGCCAATAGAATCTGAAATGTATCAACGGCATCTACTGCACTTAACTGTTTGCTTCACTGCACTTCCAAACCCCCACGAAAAGCAGGAAAATCTTTCAATTAAACATCCCCACTACTTGGTAAGAGTAGAAGGATGACCACTTAGCTTGGAATTTTTTTTTCTTTTTTTTAAGATTTTATTTATACATTTATTTCTGAGAGAGAGCTCATAGAAGTGAGCCCAAGCTAGGAGGGGGGCAAAGGAGAGGAAGAAGCAGCTCCCCGCTGAGCAGTGAGCCCAATGTGGGACTTGGTCCCTGGACCATGGGATCATGACCTGGGCCACAAGCAGACGCTTAACAACTGAGCCACCCAAGGGTCCCTTGGAATGGCTTTATAGCTATTTCAGGTATGAACCACCTTTGCTCAGGGGTCTTCCCAGTAGAAACTGAATGAGTTGGTATGGGAAAACATGGCTGCTTCCTCTCCTGCTTACTCCTGAATGTAGTTTTCAGGTGAAGATTCTTCTTAACAATAACATCACTTGTTTAGTTCTTCGTGTGTTGGGAGGTCTTCTAATCACTTTACATATATTAAATTTCAACAAAACCCAATAAGGAAAGTAATACTATTGTCCTTCTTTTATTAACGAGAATACTGAGGTACAGATATAAAATAATTTGCCCAGGATCACAGTTATAAATGGCAATCTGGGTCCAGAATCTAAGCTCCTCGCCACTCTGCACCCTGTCCTGTCCACTATTTCAAATGGCACACCTATGACAAAACACTAGTGACAAGACTCATCTAGCAGAAATAAATAGAAAGAACTCTAGTTTATGAGAAGATCTCAGTTCAAGCACTCTCACGGACTTAACACACTGGAAAAATGCCCGAGTTCTTCATTATAGATATTAAAAAAAATACATAAAGGTTAAAGTCAAAAGAGGAATGAAGCGTTCATCTGGGTCTTCAATGCACAAATAATGTCTCTAGAAGTAATAATGTCTAATATTGAAAAAGTATGATTAACTAGGCAACTTTATCCACTGATGATCAAAGTGCTGGCAAAATGGAGTCTACCTTTTTGCAAAGCACTCTGTCAGAATTATTTAAAAGCGTTTTCATACTCTTTGATCCAATAACTCTAATTCACAGACTGTCCTAAGAAACTAGCTTGAAGAACTTTATAAAGATGTTCAAAGCATTTTCATGCGCATTGAATATGCAATCAAACTGTGTATAATTATAATACTGTATACTAAAAATTATGGGATCTGATAATACTTAAAAAATTGACTTTTTGCTTAAAATCATCCTTTTACTTTCTCAGTATCACTGAAGGCCAGAGCTCATTCCAGTGAGGTAGGGATGAACCAGCAGCCAGAACTTCAGGTTGAAGAAATTACTTTGCTGTTCTCTTCTTTCACAAGAAAGACAAATCACAGAAAAATAAGATCAGGCAAGGAAATTTGCTTTCAGAGGAACTTCTTGCACAGAACATTGTGGAGTCACTCATTTCATCTCAGTGTCCTACTCTGCCTTCATCTTTGTCTTGGTATCAAAGAGCCTTTAGGGTCAGAGTGATGACACAGGCAGGTCTGTAAGATCTACCCTCAACTAAGGAACACAACATTCTACATCCAGGTAGCAAACAGGTCCCTTTTATGAAGTGATATTTCCAATATCCACTAACAACTTTTTTAAAAGTTGTTTCTGTTTAGAGTATTGAGACATTCTTTCTGAGCTGTTCAGACAACTTCTACTTTGGATAAAGGGAATGTATATAGGGAATGTTAAATGCTTAGCAATATTAAGAGAAACAGCTGAGATGAGAATTCCACATTATAGACTTAAATCTATAAATTCACATCAGCATCATACCCTTGTCAGTATACATGTACAAACTACAAAACAAAGGGGTAAGAGAAGTCTAATGCTCTGACAGGTGATCCCAGGACCAACCCTTCAAGAAAGGGTTATGTCTTATACAGGCAGCAGACTATAAGTGACTATGCTCTCTCTCTCAGGCCTTCTCTGAGCACCTCAATGTTGGCTGCACACATCAGTTAATCCATGAAAGTTAATGATCCTGGAATGGGTACTCATTCTGATCTTAATAACAGAAAAAAATCCTGGGAAGGACTGATTCTACCCTGTGAAATGTGCCACACACATTTTTCTAAGCCATGAATTTGTTTATTCATAAACACACACACACACACACACACACCAACACTATACAGTTGTTGTGAAATTAGTTTGAGTCCTTCTTAGTAAGGAATTGGTAAAACCTTTTAGTAGCCATGAATCATAACTGCCTCCACCCAGACCCATCTGAATCATTCTCTCCCTGCACCATCTTGGTTTTACTGTTCTGCTTCCCTTTCACTTCTGCCTCCCCAATCTGACCTGAATTGGAAAGGATTATTCCTTAGATCAAATTTTTTTACACAGATTTAAACCAATTCCACTTCCCTTTGTCTACAGTTGCTCAAAAGGCTTAATGTAATTTCATAAATTCCACTGCTTCACATGGGCTGCTCTACTCCCTCCTAACTCAAGGTTCCTTCAGTCCTGGTGTATGTTCTGTAATGGCCTGCTGCTGCCAATTACTTAAGATCATTCTCACAACCACCACCACCATCACTACCACCACCACCATGGCAGAAGCTTGCCCTATAACCACTTCAAGGCCATTCTTCCTTGACAGAATTGTCCTTAATTTTAGTGAAGCGTTGGATTTATTGTGAGTAAAATTTCATGCAGCCTGATTTTCCCGGGGAAACATAACTAAGACCACCTCCAAACTAGCCCCATAAATACAATGAGTCCAATAAGAATTTTCTGTCGTGGGCAAAAAGGGAAAAAAAGTAAAAGTTGGAAAACTCCAACTGAAGTTAGAACCTTCTGGCACAGTTTTCCCTGTGTTCACTCACAAAGGATGGATGAACCTTGCAAATTACCTGGCATCGGACGTGATGCAAAAAAAAAAAAACAAAAATGGCAGTACTTTGAGCATCCCAGCTTAGAAGGCTGACATACTAATGGAGGGTACGGATATCTGGGTAAATGGATCACCTTCAATAATTACCATGAAGACTTACAAATGTTTTCAGAGAAAACAGTAATCATATTAATAAATACCATTTATTTAATTCCTAGCTTTTCCCAACCATTAGTTTCACCGAAAAAAAAAAAAAACGTGCAAAATAAGTCATTTATTCATTCAACACATTTACTGAGCTAAGACCCAGGATGCAATGACTATGACACAGACCTTGATGGGGAGACAAGAAGGAAACTACTGCAAGAGTCCAACCACTGAGTGACTGGAAGCAGAATGAGGACATTGGTAGTATGAACCAAGAGTTCACAGTAGCCCATTGGATGTAAGGAAGAAGTATAAAAAAGTCGTGGTCTACCAGACGAATAGCAACGCCAGTATCCCAGATAGGGCCTATCTGAGCAAATTTGGGAGCAAGGAAAATGATGAGTCTATCCTCATCCTACATTTAAGGAAAGTGAGTCTCAAATGGCTAAAGATCTAATTAAAGATCACACTAGTTACCAATGGACAAGCTGGAATTCAAGTATATTTTGGCTGCCACCAAATTTATGTTCTTTTCATTGATCTACCTATTTTGTTAGTCCTTTTGTAGAAAACTCAATGTATAGCAGTTATATTTGGTTGGAGAGACAGTAAGAGGTATTTATGAAAAGTAAACTTAGCTTCCTTTCTGCCTCAATGCTTACCAGAAAAGGTACCAAATCTGAAACTCTTGTTCTCTTCCCACCACACCTCCACCCATCTCGTGCTACTTTTTCTATTAGATTCCCTAGAGAACACTGAGCCCTGAAAAGGAAAGGCATTAGATGCTTTTCAACAGCTCAGGATAATTATCATTACCTGCAAACTACATATTTACACTTGTCCATATGGCCCAAATTTAAAGCCTTGATAAAGTTGTCATTTGTGTTACTGTTTTCAGGGTATCCAGAAGCAGATGGGCATTCCCCTTGCTTAGATTTACACAGTACCCTAGACAAGATAAGGGCATTCTTTTTTTTTAATTTTTTATTTTTTATCAACATATAATGTATTATTAGCCCCAGGGATACAGGCCTGTGAATTGCCAGTTTACACACTTCATAGCACTCACCATAGCACATACCCTCCCCAATGTCCATAACCCCAGCCCCCTCTCCCAAACCCCCTCCCCCCTGCAACCCTCAGTTTGTTTTGTGAGATTAAGAGTCTCTTACGGTTCGTCTCCCTCCTGATCCCATCTTGTTTCCTTTTTTCCTTCCCTATCCTCCAAACCCCCCACGTTGCCTCTCAAATTCTTCATATCAGGGAGATCATATAATAATTGACTTTCTCTGATTGACTTATTTCACTCAGCATAAGTTTCATCTACATTGTTGCAAATGGCAAGATTTCATTTCTTTTAAGGCTGCATAGTATTCCATTGTATATATATACCACATGTTCTTTATCCATTTATCTGTTGATGGAAGATAAGGGCATTCTTGATGGAAAAACTGAGATTTAAGGATTTAAACAGAGATTTGGAGGAAATCCAGGATTTAGAGATTTAAAGATGGAGGAAGTAGAAACAGGGAGCGGTCTCTCAATGTTGGGATCTTGAACTTAAGTGCTTAGTACAGGGAGGAAAGCAATGGCAAGGTGTTGATCTTTCCATAGGCAGTAAGGTCTCCAAGAATGAAGATTGACATGAATGACAACTATAAACACCACATCGTGCAGGGGGATGCAAAGCCCAGTATAAACTCTGAGTTTGCTCCTGAGAGTCTAAGTAACCTTTTTTTCTGGCAGAGAGGTGTGAAAATGAATAGCAGCACACATTTTCCACAGAAACCCTTTGTCAATCAGGCAATTCATCTGGAAACTAAAACGGCAAGCCCTCAGAATTGGTGTTTAAGCAAATCTGGTCCCTAGACTGGGTAACAAAAACTAGAAAACTGTCAGTGGTAACAGATCTCTTCACCTTCTATACAGAAACTTACCTCATCAAGGATCACAGTCATTCAAAATCACCCAGGTTTTATGGTAGAAGTACTGCTCAGTATAAAGATTTCCCACTAGCATATTCTCAGATAAAGACTGAGAGCTGCTTGTGATATTCAATTAATTGGGACCCAAAGTCCAAGTTTACTCCCAGAGAGACCCAACCCTCAATCAACCAGATATTATTAAATGCGATGTAGAAGGTGCTGTGTACAAGAGTTAATGGATAGCATGTTACATTTTTGCCTCAATCCTAAAATGCAACTGGGGATGAACCCATTAGCTGCACGACACAATACTCACCACTTTTAAGTATTTATGTGTGAGTAATGACTAGTATTTCCATGTCAGAAAATTGAAGGGAGTAAAGATTTGAAGGCCCTTGCTCAGTGCGCAACCAAACTAAGAGACTCAAGCTTATCAGTCACTGCCCAGCACATGGTGCAATGACAAAATGTGCAAGTCCCAATATAATGCCTGGATCCAATGCCAGGTTGAAATATTGGGCTAAACTCTATTGGAGATTATGATTCTGCACCTAAGCACCAACTGCTGGGAAGCTGTCCTCTACTAGTGGAATGAGTATCGACAATGCCCATGTATAAAATACAGAACAAAATAGTGCAGGACAAATCAAGACAATCTTTCTAAATACTATGGAAGTAACTGAACTTGTGGGGTAAGTTGCCTCTCCATTCTGAGCCCACTTGACAGGTGTCAACTTGGGTTTGAAAATAACCACTCCAAATTCCTCTAAGTTCCTTTTCCAGGATGCCTTTTATGAAAGGGTGGTTTTTATGGAAGACAGGAAAGATGCTCCTTAGGTATTATGTGCCACAGGAAGAAACAATATCAAGCTGTTTAGTGATTGATTTAATAGGACTACAGGATCAGGCCACTCCCCTGTATTTGGAGATGGGATGTACTCCATGAAGTGGGAAAATATATCCACTCTGGAAATTATCTTGAAGGAATAAAGAAAATAAGCCCAGTAAGAACCTGGGATTGCATTTGAATAGGGTAGTAATTTTAAGGTGTAAGCCTGAGTGATAGGTTAAGAGTAACAGTCAGTCATTAAATAACAGCAATGCCAAAGAAGCTGACATCTCAGTAGGACATACTACGATCCAGGATGGAGTAGAGAAATAAAACCAAGAGACCAGAGTAAGTCAGCCAAAGGAACTTTTTAGTATATGTGGTGCACTACCCAAGTACATTCTCAGAAGTAAGATTAATGTAATAGAATTGAGAGTCCAGAGGTAAAAACATACATTTATGGTCAACAAATTTTTGACAGGGTCAGCAACGCCATTCAATCAAGAGAGAACAGTCTTTTCAACAAATGGTTTTTGGGATATCTAGATTTTCATATGCCTCCATCAGAAAGGATGAATACCCAACTTTTGTAGCAACATGGACGGGACTGGAAGAGATTATGCTGAGTGAAATAAGTCAAGCAGAGAGAGTCAATTATCATATGGTTTCACTTATTTGTGGAGCATAACAAATAGCATGGAGGACAAGGGGTGTTAGAGAGGAGGAGGGAGTTGAGGTAAATTTGAAGGGGAGGTGAATCATGAGAGACTATGGACTCTGAAAAACAATCTGAGGGGTTTGAAGTGGCGAGGGGGGTGGGAGGTTGGGGTACCAGGTGGTGGGTATTATAGAGGGCATGGAATGCATGGAGCACTGGGTGTGGTGAAAAAATAATGAATACTGTTTTTCTGAAAATAAATAAATTAATTTTAAAAAAAGAATGAAATTAAATTTTATATATGCCTTGAGGTAAAATTTAACTCAAAATGAATCAATAACCTCATTTTAAAAGCTAAAATTATTAAATTCTTTGTAGCAAATCCATATGACTTTGGATTTAACTTTAGTTCACCAAAATTAAAACTTTCATGCCACAAAGGACAGCATCAAAATATGAAAAGACAACCTACATATTATTTGTAAATCATAAATCTGATAAGGGACTTGTATCTAGTATAAAGAAATCTTACTAAATAAATTTAAAAATGAAAAAAATCTGAACAGACATTTCTATAAGGAATATATACAAACAGCCAATGAGCACACACAAAGATACTTGATATCATTAAGTCATCAGAAAAGGCAAATAAAAACTACAAGGAGATATTACTTCACACTCACCAAAATGGTTAGAACCAAAAAAGTTAGATAACCAATACCAGTGAGGATGTTGAAAAACTGGAACCCTCAAACACTGCTCAGAGCCAGGTAAAATGGTGCAGCTGCTTTGGGAAACAGTTTGACAGTTCCCCTCACACAAAGTTACCATACTACCAAGCAAATTCACTTCTAGGTATATACCCAACAGATGTGAAAATATAGGTCTACACAAAAGCTTGTACATCACCATTTATAGCAGCATTATTCATGAAAAAAAAAGGTGGAAACTACCCAAATGTCCACCAATGGAAGAATGGATAAACCAAATGTGGTATAGTCATACAATGTAACACTATTCAGCCATAAAAAGAAAAGACACATACTATAATTTGGATGAACCATGAAACATTATGTGAACTGAAAGAAGTCAGTCACAAAATACCACAGATTATAAGTTTGTTCACAGCAAAGTCCAGACTAGGCTAATTCATAGTTCAGTTGTTTAGTGGTTTCCTATGGCTGTGAGGAAGATGAGGAATAGGGAGTGATAGCTGAAGCTATACACTTTATTTTTTTTTTAATTTTTACTTATTTTTTTAAATTTCCTTTCAGTGTTCCAGAATTCATTGTTTATGCACCACACTCAGTGCTCCATGCAATACGTGCCCTCCATAATACCCACCACCAGGGTCACCCAACCTCCCACCCCCTTACCTTCCAAAACCCTCAGTTTGTTTCTCAGAGTTCTCAGAGTTCATCTTCTCCTCCAATTTCCCCCAACTCACTTCTCCTCTCCATCTCCCCATGTCTTCCGTGTTATTCCTTATGCTCCACAAATAAGTGAAACCATATGATAATTGACTCTCTCTGCTTGACTTATTTCACTCAGCATAATCTCTTCTAATCCTTTCCATGTTGATACAAAAGTTGGGCATTCATCCTTTCTGATGGAGGCATAATATCATAGTATATATGGACCATACCTTCTTTATCCATTTGTCCATTGAAGGGCATCTTGGTCCTTTCCACAGTTTGGCAACTGTGGCCATTGCTGCTATGAACATTGGAGTACAGATGGCCCTTCTTTTCACTACATCTGTATCTTTGGGGTAAATACCCAGTAGTGCAATTGCAGGGTCATATGGTAGCTCTATATTAAATTTCTTAAGGAATCTCCACACTGTTTTCCAAAGTGGCTGCACCAATTTGCATTCCCACCAACAGTATAAGAGGGTTCCCCTTTCTCCACGTCCTCTCCAACACGTGTTGTTTCCTGTCTTGTTAATTTTGGCCATTCTAACTGGTGTAAGGTGGTATCTCAATGTGGTTTCGATTTGAATCTCCCTGATAGCTAGTGATGATGAATATTTTTTCATGTGTCTGTTAGCCATTTGTATGTCTTGTAGAAGTGTCTGTTCATGTCTTATGCCCATTTTTTGACGTGATTATCTGTTTTGTAGAGTCTTGAGTTTGAGGAGCTCTTTATAGACCTTGTATATTAGCCCTTTGTCTGTAGTGTCATTTGTGAGTATCTTCTCCCATTCCATGTGATGCTTGTTTTGTTGACTGTTTCTATTGCTGTGCAGAAGCTTTTGATCTTGATGAAGTCCCAAAAGTAATTCATTTTTGCTTTTGTTTCCTTTGCCTTTGGAGACAGGTCTTGAAAGAAGTTGCTGTGGCCGATGTCAAAGAGGTTATTGCGTATGTTCTCCTCTAGCATTCTGATGGATTTCTGCATCACGTTGAGGTCTTTTTATCCATTTCGAGTTTAGCTTTGTGTACGGTGTAAGATAATGGTCGAGTTTCACTCTTCTACACATAGCTGTCCAATTTTCCCAGCACCATTTATTGAAGAGACTGTCTTTTTCCCACTGTGTATTTTTTCCTGCTTTTTCGAAGATTATTTGACTATAAAGGTGAGGGTCCATATCTGGGCTCTCTACTCTGTTCCAGTGGTCTATGTGTCTGTTTTTGTGCCAGTACCATGCTGTTTTGATGATCACAGCGTTATAGTAAAGTTTGAAATCAGGCAATGTGATGCCTCCAGTTTTGTTTTTCTTTCTTCAACATTTCCTTAGCAGTTCAGGGTCTCTTCTGGTTCCATACAAATTTTAGGATTGTTTGTTCCAGCTCTTTGAAAAATGCTGGTGGAATTTTGATTGGAATGGCATTGAAAATATAGATTGTTCTAGGCAGTATAGACATTTTAACAATGTTTATTCTTCTGATCCATAAGCACGGAATGCTTTTCCATCTTTTTGTGTCTTCTTCAATTTCTTTCATGAGTGTTCTGCAGTTCCTTGAGTACAATCCTTTACCTGTTTGGTTAGGTTTATTCCCAAGCATCTTATCATTCTTGGTGCTATAGTAAATGAATCAATTCTCTAATTTCCCTTTCTGTATTTTCATTGTTAGCATAAGAAAGCAACTTATTTTGGTACATCAATTTTGTATCCTGACACATTACTGAATTGCTGTATGAGTTCTAGTAGTTTGGGGGTGGAGTCTTTTGTGTTTTCTTTTTTTTTTTTTAAGATTTTATTTATTTATTTGACAGAGAGAGATCACAAGTAGGCAGAGAGGCAGGCAGAGAGAGAGAGGAGGAAGCAGGCTCCCTGCTGAGCAGAGAGCCCGATGCGGGACTCGATCCCGGGAACTCGAGATCATGACCTGAGCCGAAGGCAGCGGCTTAACCCACTGAGCCACCCAGGTGCCCCCGTCTTTTGTGTTTTCTTTTTTTTTTTTTTTTCATTTTTTTGTCTATTTTATTTATTTTTTTTCCAATTTATTTATTTTCAGAAAAACAGTATGCATTATTTTTTTCACCACACCCAGTGCTCCATGCAAGCCGTGCCCTCTATAATACCCACCACCTGGTACCCCAACCTCCCACCCCCCTGACACTTCAAACCCCTCAGATTGTTTTTCAGAGTCCATAGTCTCTCATGGTTCACCTCCCCTTCCAATTTACCCAAAAGCACATACCCTCCCCAATGTCCATAACCCTACCACCCTTCTCCCAACAACCCTCCCCCCAGCAACCCACAGTTTGTTTCATGAGATTAAGAGACACTTATGGTTTGTCCCCCTCCCTATCCCGTCTTTTGTATTTTCTATATAAAGTATCATGTCATCTGCAAAAAGAGGGAGTTTGACTTCTTCATTGCCAATCTGAATACCACTGTTCCTGATTAAAATGCTTCAAAGTATAAGGATAGAGGGAACATTCCTCAACTTTATAAAATTTATCTATGAAAAACCCACAGCAAATATCATCTTCAAAAGGGAAAAGCTGACAGCCTTCCCTTTGATATCAGGAACACAACAAGGATGCCCACTCTCACCAGTCTTGTTCAACATAGTATTAGAGGTCCTAGCAACAGCAATCAGACAACAAAGAGAAATAAAATGTATTCAAATTGGCAATGAAGAAGTCAAACTCTATCTTCACAGATGCCATTATACACTTTAAGTAAATTTTAGGATATGTGGTATATCTCAACAGAAGTGTTTTTAAAAGGTAAAGGATAGAGAAATACTTTGCATAATGGCTAACTTTTGATAATACAGACTTTAACATTTATGATTCAAGTATAACAAGTTTGATGGGCATCAATATTCATTTCTTCACACAGGAGGTGGGTACACATTTATTTCTTCTATTGCTTTTTTGTATGACTGAAATAGTATTCTGAGTAGAATAGAGTATGTTTACTTTGTCTTTTCCATTGAATCATGCATTGAACCTTTACAAAGTATATAAGACAGCTATTGGAGGACTCTTAAAGGTGAATAACACAATCAAAATCCCACCAACTTACTTTTTGGATATCACCAAATGGATACTAAAGTTTATATGGAGAGGTAAAAAACTCAGATAGCCAACACAATGTTGAAGAAGAAGAATGAAATTAGAAGACATGCTACCTGACTTTGAGGCTTCTTATAAAGCTAGAGTAATCAAAACAATGTGGTACTTTCAAAGGAATAAACACAGATAAATGGAACAGACTAGACAGCCCAGAATTAGGCCCCCATAAATACACCCTAAATACAGTTGACAGCTACTTGACAAAGGCACAAAAGCAATACAATGGAGCAAAGATGGTTTTTTCAACAAATGGTGCTGGAACAACTGGACATCCACATGCAAAAAAGCTAATTGAGGCACAGATCTTACACACTTCATACAGACTAACTCAAAACAGATCATGGACTTCAACGTAAGACACAAAACTATAAAACTCCTGGGAGATAAGAGAAAACCTAGATGACTGTGGTATAGCAACAACTTTTAGATACAACATCAAAGGCATGATTCATGAAAGAAATCATTGAGAAGCTAGGTTTCATTAAAATTAAAAACTCTTCTTCTATGAAAGTCAATGAGAAGAGAGAATGAGAAGCCATGCCACAAACCACGAAAAAAATATTTACAAAACACTAATCTGATAAAGGTTTGCTATTCAAAATACATAACAAACTTAAAACTCAGTAAGAAGACACACATTCTAATTTAAAAATGGGCCAAAGACCTTGACAGATACCTTATCAAAGAAGATATTCAGATAAAAAATAAGCATACAAAAAGTTATTCCATATATGTGATCAGGGACACGCAAATTAAAACAAGATAGCACGATACACATTTTAGAATGGCCAAAGTCCAGATACTGACAACATCAAATACTGGTGATAATGTGGAGCCCCAGGAGCTCTCACACATTGCTGGTGGGAATGCAAAATGATTCAGCTACTTTGGAAGAGTGTGGTTTCTTAAAAAATTAAACATTGCCTTACCATACAATCCAGCAATCATGCTCCTTGACATTTACCCAAAGAAGCTGAATTCTGTGTCCAAATAAAAACCTATACAAGGATATTTATAGCAGCTTTATTCAGAATTGCCAAAACTTGGGAGCAACCAAAATATCTTTCAATAGGTAAATGAGTAAATAATCTGTGGTACATCCAGACAATGGATTATTATTTAGCACTGAAAAGAAATGAGCTTTCAGACCATGAAAAGACACAGAGGAATCCTGAATGCAAATTACTAAGCAAAAGCAGCCAGTCTTAAAAGGCTACACACTGTGTAATTCCAACTATGTGACGTTCTGAGAAAGGTAAAACTGTGGGAACAGTAGGAAGATCAGTATTTGTCAGGGGATGGGGAAAGAAGGAATAAATGAGGCACAGTGGATTTTTAAGACACAGAAATTACTCTGTATAACATAATGATGGATACATGTCATATAAATTTGTCCAAAGCCATAGAATGTACAACACCAGAAGTAAACCCTAAGATAAACTATGGGCTTTGGGAGATTATGATGTGACTAGGTAGGTTCATCAATTTTGACAAATGTAGCATTCTAATGAGTGATATTGATAATGGGGAAATCCATGTGTGTGTGGCAGGGAGAGTATTGGAAATCTGTACCATTCTCTCAATTTTGCAGTGAGTCTCAAACTGCTTTAAAAAATAAAGTCCTACTTAAAAAAGTAAATAATGGGCTGAAACAGAACACCAAACTTTAAAGTACCAATAAACTGACACTGAGTTTAGCAACTTTCCCTCCACAATCCCCCAGCCTAGATTTAAAAGGGGCCCAAACCCCAAAAGTGAGCATGGGCACGGACAGAAACAGCTCCTAAAGCCCTCTAGTTCTGCTTATATGAAGGGGAAAGAGCACGGAGGAGCTCTGTTTTTTTGTTGTTGTTTTTTTTTTTTTTTTCTTCCCCTCCATCCTCTTATCTCTGGTCCCAGGGTCATCCCGTGGGAGAAGCAGCACTGACAGTGGCAGAAGTAGAGGCATACAGTTGCCTAAAACTCTGAAGCAGGGAAATGTCCCAATCAAAGGAGCTGGGGCCCCAGGAGGGTGGCGTAAATCTCTGTCTACATAGTAGTCTATGGTACATAGAGCCCCAGCTTTCTGTCCAGAGGATGCAAAGGACTAGGCCAGGTTGGAAAGTATCTGAGAAATTGTATAAGGGGAAAGATCAGGCTAATGATGCCATAAAATTATCTGTTAATTCCAGGACTCCATTCTGATCCATATATGTGTGGATCTGATCCTTAAAAGCACTCCAAGGCTTTAAGAAGTGACCTAAGTGATAGACCACATGGGTCCTATCCTGGCCACTGGGTGGTATCCACATGGGAGAGATCAGAATAGCACAGCAAAGGATTTAAAAACAGAACTACCATTAAAACTATAAGAAACAGAAGATCTGTCTAAAATCAACTGGGTCAGCTGGATGCTGACACAAAAACATTTTTCATGGGATTTAAGAAAGACCCAGAGTCTGATCACATAGTATCAAAATGTCCTGGATACAATCCAAATTTACTTGGTATATGAAGAACCAGGAAAATCTCAATTTACACAGAAAAAGACAATCAACAGATGCCATCAGTGAGATGATAAATGTGTTGTAAATATCCAGCAAAGACTGTTAATGCAGCAATTATAAAAATGTTCCAAAAAGGGCAAAAACCTGAAATGCATGAAAAGATATAGTCTCATAACAAAATGTATATGTAAGAACAAAATGAAAATTAAAAATTTTTTAAAAATAGTTTTAAGCCACTGGATGGGTTCAATACCAGAATGATAACCAAGTAAAGAATCAGTGAGCTTAAAAAAAAGAAAAATCATTGAACTTGATGACTGGACAAAAATTATCTAATCCAAATAATGGACACAAAACTGAATATTAACAAAGTTTCAGTGATTAGGGGATACTATCAAGAGAATTAACATTCAGCAAAACCCAAAAACAGAAACCGAAAGAAATTTCCACTCAGAAAAATTGAAAACTGCTAAAAACTAAACACAAAGAAAAAAAAAAGAGTAGTGAATGCCAAAAAAATTTATATATTAACTATAAAGAACAACAAATTGAAAGGCTACGGACTTCCCAGTAGAAATAATGGAGGCCAAAAAGAACTAGAACTGTTGGTGGGAACGCAAGCTGGTGCAGCCACTCTGGAAAACAATATAGAATTTCCACAAAATGCTGAAAACAGAGCTACTGTTATGACCCAGCAATTGCACTCCTAGATCGTTACCCTAAAAATACAAATGTAGTGATCTGAAGGGCCACTGGCATTCCAATGCTTACACAATGTTTATAGCAGCAATATCCACAACAGCCCAACTATGGAAAGAGCCCAGATGTCTACTAACTGATGAGTGGAGAAAGAAGATGTGAGATAGATATATATATAGAGAGAGAGAGATATAGATATAGATATCTACACACACACACACACACACACACACACACACACAGGAATATTATTCAGCTATCAGAAAGAACGAAATCTTACCATTTACATCTATGTGCATGGAACTGGGGGGTATTATGCTGAGGGAAATAAGTCAATCCAAGAAAGACAATTATCATATGGTGAAATATAAGTAACAGCACACAGGATCATAGGGGAAGGGAGGGAAAAGAGAATGGGACGAAATCAGAGAGGGAGACAAATCATGAGAGACTCTAAATACAGGAAAGAAATGGAGGGTGGCTGGAGGGGAGGTGGATGGGGGGATGGGATAACTGGGTGATAGGCATTAAGAAGGGCAAGTGATGGGACGCCTGGGTGGCTCAGTTGGTTAAGCAGCTGCCTTCAGCTCAGGTCATGATCCCAGCGTCCTGGGATCGAGTCCCACATCGGGCTCCTTGCTCAGCGGGGAGCCTGCTTCTCCCTCTGCCTCTGCCTGCCATTCTGTCTGCCTGTGCTCGCTCTCTCTCCCTCTCTCTCTGATAAATAAATAAAATCTTTAAAAAAAAAAAAAAAAGAAGAAGAGCAAGTGATGCAATGAGTACTGGATGTTTATATGCAACTGATGAATTACTGAATTTATATGCAACTGATGAATTACTCTACATATGAAACTAACCATGTGCTATATGTTGGTTAATTGAATTTAAATAATTGTTCCAACACAACTGGTTGATAATCTATATGCAAAAAAAGTTGAATTAAATATTATCCCTTATATAAAGATTAAAATCAAAATGGAACATAGATGTAAATACAGAACACACATTTGTAAAACTTTTAGGAAATAGGGAGAAAATCTTGATCTGAGTTAAGAAAAGAAATTATAGACATGACACCAAAAGCACAATCCAAAAGAGAAACAAACTGGACTTCATCAAAATTTAAAACTCTTGTTATTAAAATGACCATTAAGAAAATAAAAAGGTATAAGTGGAAAAGGTATAAGTAGAAAATTTTTATGAATCACATAATCGATGAAAGCTCTGTACGTTAGTACATAAAAAACTCAGATCAATGGTAAGAAAACAACCCAATTTAAAAATGGACAAGGGGGGCCTGGCTGGCTCAGTCCATGGAGCATGCAACTCTTGATCTCAGGGTTATAAGTTCGAGTCCTACACTGGGTGTAAAGAATACTTAAAATCTCTAAAAAAAAATAATAAATAAACATGGAAAAGGACTTCATGAAAGATAATATACAAAGGTCAATAACCCCATGACAAGATATTTAACATCATTATCCATTCTGGGGAATCAAATTAAAACCAGGATGCATGACAAGATACCACTATATACTAATTAGAATGGATAAAATGAACAATACGGACCACATCAGATGCCGACAAGAATACAGAGCAGCTGGAACGCTTGTACATTACCTGAGGAAATATAAAATGTCACCGATACTCTGTAAGAGTTTGGTAATTTCTTATAAAGTGAAACATGCATCTACATATGACCCAAGAGTTCACTCCCAGCTGTTTACCATAGAAAAATCAAAACTTGGGGCCCCTGGGTGACTCAGTGGGTTAAGCCTCTGCCTTCAGCTCAGGGTTCTGGGATCAAGCTCTGCATCGGGCTCTCTACTCAGCTGGGAGTTTGCTTCCCCCTCTCTGCTTGCCTGCCTCTCTGCCTGCTTGTGATCTCTTTCTGTCAAATAAATAAATAAAATCTTTTTTAAAGATTTATTTTTATTTATTTGACAGACAGACGTCACAAGCAGGCAGAGACAGAGAGAGGGGGAAACAGGCTCCCTGCTGAGCAGAGAGCCCAATGCGGGGCTCGATCCCAGGACCCTGGGATCATGACCTGAGCCAAAGGCAGCGGCTTTAACCTACTGAGCCACCCAGGCGCCCAATAAAATCTTTTTTAAAAAATCAAAACTTATGTTCACACTAAAACCTGCACATGAATGTTTATAACAACTTTGGTCACAATCACCAGAAAACTAAAATAAACAAATGCCTTTCAATGGTCAAATGGGTAAACACAGTGTGTCAAGGCCATACAGTGCAATACTATTCAGCAAGAAAAAAGAATGAACAATGGATACATGCAACAGTATGGATGAACCTTATAGGCATTACGCTGAGTGAAAGAAGACAGTTTCAAAATCTGCTTATTATATGATTCTGTATATGGAACACCCTGGAAAAAGAACATCATATAGAGAACAGATCAGTGGGTTACCAGGAATGAGGGGTGAGAAATGGGTTTGACTAGAATGGGACAGCACAAGAGTGTCTCGGAGCTGACAAAATTTTTCTGTATCATGATTGCCGTAAAATTTACATACATCTGCACATGTACTAGAATTCATAAAACTGTTTAGGGACGCCTGGGTGGCTCGGTTGGTTGGACGACTGCCTTCGGCTCAGGGCGTGATCCTGGAGTCCCGGGATCGAGTCCCACATCGGGCTCCCAGCTCCATGGGGAGTCTGCTTCGCTCTCTGACCTTCTCCTCGCTCATGCTCTCCCTCACTGTCTGTCTCTCTCAAATAAATAAATAAAATCTTTAAAAAAAAAGAAAAAGTCAGTTTTACTGAATGGTCACTTATAAAAATAAAACTTGCAAATATACAGACAGGTCTCCAAGGGCTGAAAGTGTAATGGAGTGAGGAAGATAACAGATTTCATCCCCACACACAATCTGATGTCAGAGACTCAACCCATGTCTTACTTCGCTTTGAATTACCAACCTCAGGCTCAAGCTTTGTTCTCAGTAAACTAAATAGCTAACAAATGCAACATGTAGCAACCAGGCAATGGCTCACTAGTACAGAATCTACCACATTTCACCCATGATGCCTTATCAGTACTGGAGATTTAATGTTAAGAGGAAGAAAAGGAGGATCCATACCTCCCTTCCTGCAATCAAAGATCACGGTGACTGTGATCAAGACTATGCTATGTCCACTCAGGGATGAGACAGAAGCAGATTAAGAGACTGCGCATGTGAATCCACAAGAACTCTATACTGGAGGGAATCAGTGAGAGCGATGCTGAGGCAATTTTATGGACACAGTAGCCACGTTCTCCCACCAACTTCAGCGAGGGAAAAAAAATGACCCCACTGGTCCGTGTAGTACAATCTTACCTCCATGCACAGTGCATTCTTTCCAAAGCAAGAATGTCTCCCAGGTCTCAAGAATATACTTCAACTACCATGTTCTCAATTTGATCACTAAAGACATTCTTTCCTTTCTAATAAGAATCTGCTAGAATAATTTAGCTTGCTGAATTCTTCAGTTTTGTTCTTAAACACAGTGAAACAAAAAAACCACCAAGTTTTGCTCTGTGGGAAAACAAAACTCTGACCTTATTTTGTAGACATGTGCAGTGAGACCGGGAACATATAGGTTACAAAAAAGAAAATGAGTAGGACATATATCCTGCCTGCAAGGGCTTAGCAAAGCACAAAGAATTATAATCTGTCTTGGGTATTTAAGTGCCTTGAGAGAGAATTACTGCAGGAGAGGTAACATCTGGAGGAGGCTGTGTGGTTAAGGTGAGATCAGGGAAAGCTTTATTGAAGATAATCTCTTTTAGCCTTTCTTTCTTTTATTCTAACAATTGCCACTTGCAGAGTATTCTCAAATCTTTCAGGCAGAGTAGATGAGGACTGTAGGTGACTACTCAAACTGTATTTTTGTCTTCCAGAAGATGAACTGAAGAGCTAAACAACACTGCCTACAGTTTGTTCAACCTTTTTCCAGAGGGAGCACACCACTTCTTTTCTTTCCAGCGAGACCTCTTAGGACAACGATGGATGTTTGGGATGAGGGTTAAGTTATCTTCAGGCTAAGCACTTCCAACACTGTTCTAAGACACTGTGAATCAGAAAAAATGACTACCACCCGCCATCTGAATTATTGCTAACCGCCTGTTTTCTTCTCTCTCTCCTCAAATTCAGTCACATTATTCCCCTTACGCAAATGTATTAAGAAGCTATTTTTATCACAGCCTAGGAAAGAAAGGTCATTCCAACTTTTGAAGTTTTCATTATGTAAAATTAATTTAAAAAAAAAAACGCATGCAATCTTCTATGTTACCTCCTAAACCCAAGGAAAAAGATTCTGTAATTTCATCTGAGCTAGAAAGGAAACTTTGGAGAGTTTCCCAGAGCTGAGTTATTTGGGGATCTGAACCAGTGCTCTTTCTGTTTTTTTCCAAATATATGTTTGTAATTATCAGTGTGATAACATTTTTTCATAACTATTCCCATCTCAAAGTTAATTACTCAATTGTTCTTTAACACTTGCATCTTTTACATAATAATTAAAATCACAGGCACATTTTGTTGCATTCCCACTAAGTATCAGGCATTTCATTGTTCCCATTTTATGAGAAAATATACCCAAAGATGAAATCACTTGCCCACGCTGGTATAGAGATGATAGGAACTTGGGTTTATCTGTGTCAAGGGCACTTTTTAATTTAATATTTGAACAGGACTCTTCTTACTGTCTAACAATTTTGCTAAAGACCTCATATTGAAGGTAACAGTCAATTAGTATATTCTAAGGAAGAATTAATAAACACATTTCCACAGAACAGATAAAATTCTGCAGAATCTGTCACCTCATCACTTACCTCCAACTGATAAAGCATAACTATTGGAAAAGAGAATTACTATGTGGTTACCATCTGAGGCAAGAGCACAAACAGGGCAAGAAAGAGGGTTATCAGTAATCTCTCCCAGAATATGCCTCACCCATGTCAGGGAACTGTGGTGAGGGTCCATGCATGCATCTTACAAAGAACCAGCCACAGAGGACTTTGTTCAGCCCGTGTCAGCTGAGAGAGAACCTTCATGATAAGATTAAAGAGAAGGAAAAAAAAGGGGGGGGGATTTTGCTGCTTATCAAATCTCTTCTCCCCTCCAAGTACTGGAATGCAAAGTAAAGGAAATAAAGGAAAATTAAAGACTATGACCTTGGGGCGCCTGGGTGGCTCAGTGGGTTAGGCCTCTGCCTTCGGCTCAGGTGATGACCCCAGGGTCCTGGGATTGAGCCCCACATCAGGCTCTCTGCTCAGCAGGGAGCCTGCTTCCCCCTCTCTCTCTGCCTGCCTCTCTGCCTACTTGTGATCTCTGTCTGTCAAATAAATAAATAAAATCTTTTCATGTGTCTGATAGCCATTTGTATGTCTTGATTGGAGAAGTGTCTGTTCATATCTTCTGCCCATTTTTTGATATGTTTGCCTGTTTCATGTGTGTTGAGTTTGAGGAGTTCATCATCATTTGCCCTCAGGGAGATTCAAATTAAAACCACATTGAGATATCACCTTACACCAGTTAGAATGGCCAAAATTAACAAAACAGGAAATAACATGTGTTGGAGAGGATGTGGAGAAAGGGGAACCCTCTTACACTGTTGGTGGGAATGCAAGTTGGTGCAGCCTCTTTGGAGAACAGTGTGGAGATTCCTCAAGAAATTAAAAATAGAGCTTCCCTATGACCCTGCAATTGCACTCCTGGGTATTTACCCCAAAGATACAGATGTCGTGAAAAGAAGGGCCATCTGTACCCCAATGTTTATAGCAGCAATGGCCACGGTCGCCAAACTATGGAAAGAACCAAGATGCCCTTCAACAGACGAATGGATAAGGAAGATGTGGTCCATGTACACTATGGAGTATTATGCCTCCATCAGAAAGGATGAATACCCAACTTTTGTAGCAACATGGACAGGACTGGAAGAGATTATGCTGAGTGAAATAAGTCAAGCAGAGAGAGTCAATTATCATATGGTTTCAGTTATTTGTGGAGCACAACAAATAGCATGGAGGATAAGGGGTGTTAGAGAGGAGAAGGGAGTTGGGGTAAATTGGAAGGGGAGGTGAACCACGAGAGACTATGGACCCTGAAAAACAATCTGAGGGGTTTGAAGTGGCGGGGGGTGGGAGGTTGGGGTACCAGGTGGTGGGTATTATAGAGGGCATGGATTGCATGGAGCACTGGGTGTGGTGAAAAAATAATGAATACTGTTTTTCTGAAAATAAACAAATTGAAAAAAAATTTTTTTAATTAAATAAAGAAAGAAAGAAAGAAAATCTTTTTAAAAAAGACTATGACCTTGCCTCCCTTCCATATCCCCTTCCAGGTATGGGTACGGCTCATGATTGGCAAGGAGGAAACAAATGAGACAAGTTTTTATTTAGACTTAGGAGGAATTTTTATTTTTCAAACCAAGCAATAGTTGCAAAGAGACCACTCTTATAATTAAAAGGGTCAAAACTATAGCATTTGCTTGAAGTATCATCAGAAAAGAGAGACAACAGAGATTTGTTAAAATATAGTGTGTGGCGGGGGGGCGAGAGGGAATGTGTCCAATTTGATTGTGCCAAACAAGTACATTTTAAAATAGGAAGAAATATTTGACAAAATACTGTTTAAAGCTAAAGGAAACCATCTTAAATGGTATTAAGGTATCAAGGATACAAAATAGTGTGCTAGAATTGTTGTTTTAAGATTACATGAGAAAAATAGTGCCGACTTATGGAGGACAACTTGTAATCACAGAGGAAGGTAACAGAGAATTACTTTATTTTATACCCTTCACACTGCTTGAATTTTTACCATGTGCCTATGTTATACTAATAGTTAAAATATCAATTAAACGCAATGATTTCATTTACTTCCAGATATAAGGCGGCCTTTTAGAAAATAAAAAATAAATTTCAGCCAAGCCCCAGTTATTTTATGTGCTTCTAAAGTATCAGAACACAACGGATATTGTTTTCACAAAACAACTGTATATTCTTCTCTTCACTACATCGGTTAGTAGTTAAGGAGAGAAGAAACTGTGGTCTTGTCATTAAAGCCTCCTCTGCCTCGGATTGTGTCTAACTGGTACTTCTGACACTACTGTACGATTTAGGCAGGGTTCTGAAGCAGCCAGAACTGTTTGCTTTTAGGCTTGTGCTATGGCCCTGCTTGGGATGAGGACTGCAGGAAGCAAACCGATTGTTGTGTGCACGGGAAAATTTCATTTGCTGACAAGGGAGTTCTAGGGTAATGCCAACAACTGTCACCAAAACTCACAACACGGATCCTCAAGCTCCAATTATCACTCATTTTCTCCACCTTCTTATCACTTGTGTTTGACAGCTGTTCGGTGACAATGAAAGAAAGGTTTTCCATCTCTAGGTATTATGCTGGTTGGCCAGATTAACCTCTGGAAAGATTTAATTATCTTTGAGAGGGCAGTCCCTCTGACAACATCCCTTTATCTGTCTTATCCAAATTGGTATTTGCTTCGGTGATTCTCCTCCCAAGACTTAGCTCCCTCGTCACCTGCACACTGTGAGTGGGTTTCATCAAACACCAGAGGCTGAGCCTCTTTTCAGGAAAACGTTAATTCTGTGGCTGCCTATTTCCGGCTTTATCTTGATACACAAAAATGTTCTTGAGGTTGTCTCTCAGGATAAGCATTAAAATTAGGTCACAGAGAAAAATAGGTTACAGAACTGTATGGAATGAGCCCTTTAAAATGAATATGTGTTTACATAGCAAAGTAGTACAGAAAAATGCATCGATCCTATCAATGACGATCTGTGCTGACTGCTGATTCTCCTTGCTTCACGCTAATGCATCTTCTGATTTCAGTACATACATATCGCTTCTTTAATCACAAAATAAAGTTATCTTAAATATTTCAATATTATTTCAGAATTAAGGAATTTTTAAAGGATGACTGGGGATGCCTCCTAACTTGAGAAATAACCCTAAAACATCCTTATTTTGGAATTGGCAGTTTTGATACTCTACTGTTTTCTAATTCTGATTCATGAGATTGCTGGAATTGTTTATTTGCAATTACTTTCTGGTTTTCTGATTGAATTTCGTAGAAGAGAGGGGTGGGAGACTGGGTGGCATCAATAATTGAACAGCATATCAACTAGGCCAGAGTTCATTATCATTGTAGACAAAGTCTAAGTGTACATGTGGGCAGATGTACATAAAACCTCTCGAAAAAGTCCAGTGGGCAAGGATTACAGTCCAAGCAAATCAACTCTCTCAGGAGCCCTCAGCTGGACACAGCAAGAAACCGAAGGTGGGTGGTGAAAAAGGAGAGTGTTTTCTCTCGCACCCACTCCAAACTGCCTGTTTGATTGCATGCTACAGGCATTCCCTGGTAGTAGAGCATTAGATGAACCCAGAGCTTTCAAAGTAGGCATCTCTTCTCAGCAAATTGCTGGCCATGAAGTTTCCCAGAAGCAGAACAATGAGAAAAGTGATGACAGAGGTCTCAACTAAGTCCTCAGATGTTGGCATTTGGGGCAGTAAGTCTAGGACCTTCTATAGCAATGTGCTGAGGATTACTCACCTCCAAAGACAGCAGGTTATGTTATGGCTTGTGGAGACCCAGGCAATCATATTCTGTTCCCTTACCAGAGTTTAAAAATCTAGAATGACAGAGAAGCTAAAGAGCTGAAAATAAGGATGTCAGCTTTGTTTGTGACAGAACTATTCGAGAACACGGCTCAGGTGTGGCAATACTGAGCTTCCTGACACTGAATCCCCAAGTTTGAAAACTCTTCACATGCAGACATGGGCAGTACTCAATTTAGAGGCCTGTGTATGCTGGAGGTAAGACTAGATAGAGTACCAGAGAATATACTTGCTCACCTGTAGTCTGGCCTTACCTGCATTCTACTGCTCAGTACCATAACTACCTCTAAAGTTGTAAAGAGAGGGCTGCCTAAGAAACTGGACCTCCATTACCTTATACTTACAAGGACATCCTGGTCCAAATTTGTGATAACCTAGTAGGGCTGATCCTGTTGTAACCATCAGGGAACGCTTTGCCCATGTTCAGGTGGCTTGGGAAACAGTCAACTCAATACCTTGGGTTTCTTCCAAGTCTGAAAATTTTTCATTTCTTTCTGAGGTATCACAACCCATTACATATGTTAAGTGAACATAAAGTTAAAAAAAATATGAATAGGATTAAAAAATGGGCTAAAACATTTTAGAGCAATTTAGAATCATTAACCTAAGGGGAGGAGGAAACTCTGAAAAGCTAAATGTTAAGTCATTTGTAAAAGTTACTTAAGCATTTAAGTAAAAGCAACTTTAAGCCATATTTATAATTTTCTCTGAAAACATAGTAGACTAGAAGATGGCTCAGCAATTTTATCCATATCATGCAATTTGGTCATATTTATTACTGTAAAGGATTATTCACTTTGAAACTTGAGTCATGTGGGACAGAATACAAATACACAAAATCCAGATTAGCTGCCAAATTTGGAGCCCAAGTCTGGATGTGTGCCAAACAGAGGTGGTAGTGAAGTGTTGCTATTACCTACAGTGGCTTGAATCTGCCAAATGAATGTATTCCCAATTGCTATGGTCTGAATACATGAATTCCCCTCACCCCCAAACTCACATGCTGGAATCTTAAAGCCCAATGTAATGGTGTTAATAGATGGGGCCTTTGTGGATGATTAGATTATGAGAGTGGAGTCCTCACATGTGGTATGAGGAGCACCTTATAAAAGTGACTACAGAGATGTCCCTAACCCCTTCTACCATGTAAGTATACAAAACATCTGTGACTCCCGAAAGGGCCTTTATCCAACCATGCTGGAGCCTGATCTCAGACTTTCAAGCCTCCAGAACTGTGAGAAATAAAAATTATGCTGTTTATAAGCCATCCAGCCTGTGGTATGTTCTTACAGCAGGCAAACAGATTATTAACACAAGATACAGCACAGTCCCCGACTGAAGGAAAACTTCATTCCTTCTTAATCTGCTTTGTTGGCTTATATCAATATGGGCCCAGAGGAAACCACAGATAAATCAAAGCACTCAGACACAAACTGGCCAGAGTTAGGGAGAAGAAACGGGACAAGGCTTAGCCTTTAATCATTCACATATTCAAGAAGAGTTTTTTGAGTCCCTAGTATGTGCCAGGCATTTACTGTGTTAGGAATATGATCATTTCAATAGACGAAGTACAATATCCATTCATGATAAAAAAGAAAAAAAAAACCTTAACAAATGGGTTTAGAGGGAATATACCTCAACATAATAAAGGGCATATATGAAAAACCCACAACTGACATCATACTCAATGATGAAAAACTGAGAGCTTTTCCCCAAGATCAAGAACAAGATGTTCAATCTCACCATTTTCATGCAAAACAGTATTAGCCACAGCAATCAGGCAAGAAATAAAAGGCATCCAAATTGGTAAGGAAGAAGTAAAACTTTCACTTTTTGCAGATGATATGATACTATATACAGAAAACCCTAAAGACTCCACCAAAAAACTACTAGAACTAATAACATGAATTCAGTAATGTCACAGGAAACAAAGTCAATGGGCAGAAATTGGTTGCATTTCTATATATTAATGATGAAGTACAAAAAAAAAAAGAAATTAAGAATTAACAATCCCATCTACAATTCCACCAAAAATAATACCTAAGAATAAACTTAACCGAGGAAGTGAAAGACCTGTATTCTGAAAATTATAAAACAATGATGGGAGAAATTGAAGATGACACAAACAAATGGAAAGATATTCCATGTTCATGGATTGGAAGAACAAATTAAATATTCATACCACCCAAAGCAATCTAGAGATTTAATGCAATCCCTATCAAAATGCCAGCAGCTTTGTTCAAAGAACTAGAACAAATCACCCTAACATTTGTATAGAACTACGAAAGCCAAATAGCCAAGTTGGTAATAGCTAATTACCAAATAGCCAAGATAACTGGGGAAAAAAAAAAAAGAAGAAGAAGAAGAAGAAGAAGAACTGAACTTGAGGTATCACAATCCCAGATGTCAAGACATTCTACAAAGCTATAGTAATCAAAACAGTATGGTACTGGCACAAAAAAAAAAAAAAAAAAAAAAAACCAGAATAGAGAGCCCACAAATAAACCCATGATTATATGGTCAGTTAATCTAGAACAAAGACAAGACTATGCCATGGGCAAATGATGCTGAGAAAACTGGACCACTACATGCAAAATAATAAAACTAGACCACTTTCTTAAATGATACACAAAAATAAACTCAAAATGGGCTAAGGATCTAAATGTGAGACCTGAAACCATAAAAACTCTGTAAGAGAGCACAGGCAGTAATTTCTCTGAAATCAGCTATAGCAACATTGTTCTAGGTCTAACTCCTGAGGTAAGAGAAACAAAAGCAAAAATAAATTATTGGGACAATGTTAAATGAAAAAGCTTCTGCACAAAGCAAACAATCAACAAAACTAAAGGACAACCTACTGAATGGGAGAAGATATTTGCAAAGGACATATCTGATAAAGGGTTAGTATCCAAAATATATCAAGAGCTTACACAACTCAACACACACACACACACACACACACACACACACACACAATCCAATTAATAAATAGGCAAAAGACACAGGCATTTCTCCAAAGAAGATACCCAGATGGTCACCAGATACATGAAAAGACGCTCAACATATCTCATCATCAGGGAAATGCAAATCAAAACCACAACAACTTATCAGCTCACACCTGTCAGAATGGCTAAAATCAACAACACAAGAAACAACAAGTGTTTGCAAAGATATGGAGAAAAAGGATCCCTCATGCACTGTTAGTGGGAATGTAAACTGTTGCAGTCCCTGTGGAAAGCAGCATGGAGATTCCTCAAAGAATAAAAATAAAATAACCATATGATCCCATAATTCCACTACTATTTACCTAAAGAAATGAAACGCTAATTTAAGAAGATATATATATATACCCCGATGTTTACTGCAGCACTATTTACAATAGCCAAAATTTGAAAGCAAGTGTCCATTTACAGATGAAGGGATAAAGAAGATGTGGTTTGTGTGTGGACACCATGGAACATTACTCAGCCATAAAAAATGAAATCTTGCCCTTTAGCAACAACATGGATAGCTCTAGAGGGCATAACATTAAGTGAAATAAGTCAGAGAAAAGACATACCGTATAATATCACTCTGTGGGAATTTAAGAAAACAAATGATGAAAGAGGAAAAAACCAACTCTATGTATAGAAAACAGATGGTTATTAGAGAGGAGGTGGCTGAGGGGTTGGGTGAACTAGGTAAAGGGGATTAAAAGTGCACTTACCATGATAGGCACTGAGTAATGTACAGAATTATTGAATCACTATATTGTACAAATAAAGTAAATATATTACTATAGGTTACTTGTGCTGTAATTAAATTTTAAAAAGGAATTAGGGGTTATGGTAATAAGTAGAACTGAGTTATTTTGGACTTTGGATTTTCTTCCAAATAAGACATTTTCAAAACTGACTGAAACAAAGTGAACTATTTTAAGCAGGACCATGGTTAAGAAGGCGTGATGAAGTAGTCCAAACAGTAATTTGGGCCTATTGATGATTCATGACAAGGCTTCCCCGGCCCACAACAAATGGAAAAAAAATCCAATATGCATGTGAGTATGTGTGTATGTCCTCATGTGTTGGGTAAACTGGCCTCCTCAGAAGAATTATTCTTTTGTCCTAAGAGCAGTCCTTCCAACTTCTTTAGTATAAGAAAGGTTTTTATAACATGTGGAATTATTAAGTGGTTGATTTTCCTTTTGATGTCCTTATTTTGCCAACTTAAAAGCTAGCAACCCTATGTCAGTCCCCAGATTGTACTGGAAATTTTATTTACTCTTGATTACCAAAGGTTTGGAAATTTTAAGCTAGAAGGACTGGGAAAAATTTACAGGCTGAGTCAGCAGATGTTAACACACCTTGGAAGAAAAGGGGAGCTCTTAAATCTCAGATTAATAGATGTTGACTTAGCAGGAAAAACAGACTGACAAAGAAGTGCAAATTCATTGAGTCTGCTTTCCCTGTTTCGTTGGTTAATTCTCAACCCAGGGTTAAGACCTGATCTATCACAGAATCTTTGGGATGTAGGATATATATTTTTCTTCCAGAATGCCCCTATCAGTAGTGGTCAGCTCTTAGAGTCTGGTCTTCACATATCTAAGGGAGAAAGAAGTTGGAAATTTTTAAATAAGTACAAAAACCTTGCTCTGAACAGAACCCTCTCCTTTTTCTATTCTTGAATAGAAATAAATGAAGTTATTAAATAAATAAATAAATAAACGAAATAAAGTTATAAGAAACTAGATACAGACTATGAAGAGCCTAAGTCTAGAGCTCTTGTTTGGAAGGTAACAGAGGGTCCATGAGACTTTGGGGAGATCTTATATAAGGCACTCTGAAGAGATAACCACTTTCCTGGACTATAAACAGCCCTGGACCTGATAATATTCTCCACTGCAGCTGAGAAGAGAGGGGTAAGGGAAGAAATACAAGACATAACAGTGAGTTGAGGCAGCTGAGTCAACCAAAAGTAACAATAGTAGTTGAGTCACAAAAGTCTTAAACCAAAGACTTATGTGTTCAATACCCTTCTTCCTAACCACTCATTTTATGACCCTATGTTCACATCCATAATTAATTCCTATTTTTCAGGTGTAGCACTGTGGTTTTTTATTTAGTCCATTTCCTTTCTACCCAACTTACAAGTACATTAGTTGCCATGGGAACCATGATGCTAATTCTAGTGGTAGAGTCCATAGACATCTATCAAAAGAGGAAGAGAAATTTAATCTCAGGGTTTGAAATACGGACCCCAAGTAGGAAAATAGCAGAAGTTAAATAAACCACCTATAACTTCAACCCCACAAGTACATCCTGCTTGGCCAGTTCACCCTTCAACCAGTTAATAAAATTCTAACAGTAAAGTCAAACTCAGACAGAGATTTCTAATGCTATCCTCACTGGAGCTCTTTACATATACTAATCCATCAAGGAGAGTGGTTTCCATAAAAGCATCTGACTGAAGGATTTATGTTTCCTTATCTCTCAAGTGCCAACCAAAGTAAATTTCTTACAAATTCTGGCCCTCTTTTCTATGGGTACCCATGTTATACATTGCATTCTGGTAAGTGTTATCTCTAATTAAAGCCCTCAAGCCTTTCAAACCTTGTCAATCAGAAAAAAAAAAAAAAAAAAAAAAAAAACCTATCAAAATCAACTAGGTCTAGACCACTTAGGTCCCTGTCCCTCCCAGAGGTAGGTCATTGCCATACCTCTCCTTCCAACCTTTCCCTTGGTCATGAGCTCAATGACTTCACCATGAGCACCAGCACACCACCACTAGCCCAACCCAGGTGTTTCACACCTAGCTCTTTCATCCAAGGCCATGGAATATTTCCTTAATACATCAGAATCCATGTTGGGAAGTTCATATAGGAATGCAGCTCCTGTCAGACTGCAGTCCAGCCAAAAGGGGAAGGGAAGATAAATACTGTAACTTCCCTCTCACCCTCTGTCTACTGATGGCCTCTCTGTGCCTCTCCCTTTGGCTGAACCCAACCAGGAGAGACAAGACATGGGAGCCCAGGGATCCCTGAAGATCAGCCTCCTCAGGCAAAAAGCAGCATGAAGAAGGGTGAAGGGAAATATGTATATGCAAACAGAATATGCAACACACAAGTCCTGTTTGTAGACTTATAAATAAGCCAGGACCCACCAAGAGATGGGAGGATCTTCATGGGTGTTAATACAAACCTTGGGAGTTTGCAGCATCTACCTTGCTGTTGAAAGAGGAAAGACACACCAACCCATGGGGAAAATATTAATAAGCATACAACGTACTTACTGCCAAGACAGGCAACTCTCAGGTATGCCTGGAAAATAAGTTATACTACATCTTGAAGGCGTGACTCCTCTCAATTTTGCATTGCACAAACTAAGAACTCGAACTCTGGGAGAAATCATCATAACCACAATTTTAATAGCTAACATTCATTGGACACATGTGCCAAACACCATTCAAAACACTACCCAAATTAAGTTGCTTAAATCTTGCAACAACTCTGATAGAAGTTGTATTATTATCCTCATTTTCAGGTGATGGAAATTGAATGACTTAAATAGAAGTTACACACCAAGTCCATGACAGTAGCAGAATTTGAACTCAAGAAGTCTCACTCCAAGCCTGTATTCCTAAACCCTGCATCCAACTGTCATGACCCTATTTTTAATCCAGTTATGCTACTTATTATTTCCATGTTAGCAGCATCTAAAATCCTATCAGAACAGGTGTCACTACAGAATTTCACAGCAGAAATGGCCAGCAGCAACTCACCTTATTAGTATGAAAATATGCACAGATGGATACATGGTATAACTCACCTGAGTTCAGAATGCTTTGTGGTGTCAATGTCAGGAGAACTCCTATCCTGATGGCTTGACCACAGTTCTTTCAACTTCACTGTGGCTTCTCTGGATGCAAAGAAGTTGTACCAGACACTATGAGAGACCAAACAAGAAATCAGGCAAGAACCTACCTTCCGGGAGTGAGCAGAGGAGAGCGAAGACTGGTGTTGCCATGAGAATCTAAATGGTCTTACCCACAACTGTGATCCTCCATAAAATGCTATGGAGTTTCGAGAAGCAATAGTTTTCTTTCAGAGGAGTGTCTGGTAGGGTTTGGTAGAGGAGAGGACTTTCGGCTTAGGATTTCCAGAAAAGGTAATATAGGAAGAATAATGTGCAGTCCATGGAATTTATCCAGAGTTGCCAAGGATCCAAGCCAGAGGCAACACTGCTGCTCTAGAAAGCTAAGGAATTCTGATGAGAGTGTGTGGGGCAGGGAATCTGTAGATGCTAACACACAAGAACGCCTTGCCATTGTACCACCCTTCAAGATTCTTCTTCACCCTCGCTACCCACGTGGATGCTATCACTCCAGACCTTCCTCTCTTAAGAACTGAGTAGTGGTAGAAACCACACTTTGAAATAATGGGGAGGCTTAGGGGCCATGAGAAGAGCAACTGCAGAATGCTTGTAGGTATAGTTTTTTTATTTTTTTTTAAGATTTTTTATTTATTTGTTTGACAGAGGGAAATCACAAGTAGGCAGAGAGGCAGGCAGAGAGAGAGGAGGAAGCAGGCTCCCTGCTGAGCAGAGAGCCCGATGCGGGACTCGATCCCAGGACCCTGAGATCATGACCTGAGCCGAAGGCAGCGGCTTAACCCACTGAGCCACCCAGGCGCCCCGTAGGTATAGTTTTTGCTGCTGGACTCAAACTGTAGCTTTTGTGTGCAACAAAATAGGGAAATGTAATAACTTTCCAGAGTAAAGCAGACTGTCAGAGAGGGCAGAGGAGGCTTCCTCACCTGGAAGAAGGTGCCCCAGGCTTTGTGATTTACAGAAAGGTCCTAAGAGGAGTGGAAGGCCCCCTTTCTTCTTGCTCTATCAGGCAGGGAAGCCAGGTAAAGAATGTTCAAGACCAAGGTATTCTTGGTTTTTTCCCCCTGTTGTCTCCAGGCAGAGTGAGCCCAACCATCCCTCCTGCCACCTTCTCTCCCTCTATCTTAAGGTCCTCCTCAAACTCAAATGACTTACTTGGAAGGTCAATGAGCCCTCCAGGAATCCTTCTAAGATTCAGTCTCCACTTCTATATACATTTTCAGTACATCCCATGAAAGTGCCTCATGGCCAGTACAGAGTAAAGCTTTAACTGAATATGTTTTCGTTACATGGAGAGAGAGAGCACAGATGACTAATTAAAGAGGTTTCTCAATTTTTTCTTTGAAACTCCTGGGTGACTGATTCCCACTTCCCTCTGAAGGGAAAGCACTATTTCCAGAGGCACTCTGTGTCGAGTGAACCAGTTGCGTGCTCAGGTGTAACAAACCTCATGGTTGCTGTACTTTCCCTGAAGAGCTAGGGCAAACCCTGTTTCTAATTGCCGTGATGAAGATTCCATCAGACAAAGGAGCTATTCCTAGAGCACACTTATTGCTGATCTCATCAAACCTGGTTTAGTTACCCACAACAACCACTCAGCAAGCACCCTTTTGTACCACACTACCCACAGGGCACAATGACTTGTCATTGATCTGTGCAGGTATCCAACCCCAAAATCTGTGTCAGGTCCCAATCTCCTCAGATGCTTTCAACCTCCACTCCATTGCTCACCTGCAGAACAATGATTCAAGCATAGTTTTGGGGTGGCCTCTTTTAGGAAACAAAGGTAGACACACTAATGAGAACACTTTTTTTTTCCAATTTATTTATTTTCAGAAAAACAGTATTCATTATTTTTTCACCACACCCAGTGCTCCATGCAAGCCGTGCCTTCTATAATACCCACCACCTGGTACCCAACCTACCACCCCCCCGCCACTTCAAACCCCTCAGACTGTTTTTCAGAGTCCATAGTCTCTCATGGTTCACCTCCGCTTCCAATTTACCCAAATTCCCTTCTCCTCTCTAACGCCCCTTGTCCTCCATGCTATTTGTTATGCTCCACAAATAAGTGAAACCATATGATAATTGACTCTCTCTGCTTGACTTATTTCACGCAGCATAATCTCTTCCAGTCCCGTCCATGTTGCTACAAAAGTTGGGTATTCATCCTTTCTGATGGAGGCATAATACTCCATAGTGTATATGGACCACATCTTCCTTATCCATTCATCCATTGAAGGGCATCTTGGCTCTTTCCATAGTTTGGTGACTGTGGCCATTGCTGCTATAAACATTGGGGTACAGATGGCCCTTCTTTTCACGACATCTGTATCTTTGGGGTAAATACCCAGGAGTGCAATTGCAGGGTCATAGGGAAGCTCTATTTTTAATTTCTTGAGGAATCTCCACACTGTTCTCCAAAGAGGCTGCACCAACTTGCATTCCCTAATGAGAACACTTAATGGCAAATAAATATTGCTAGCCTGTTAAAATTTTACAGGCTAAGCCTAAGGTCTCAGCCTGTAGGTGGACATGAAAGGGATTTATCATGAAAACTTGGAAGAATTACATCATCTACTATGAGGATGGAAAAAAAAAGAAATCCAAGAGCAATTCATGTAACCAGTAATAGGGAAGAGCCAACATGGTACCAGATTGAGAGGGAAAAAGTGCCCTTCGTAGACACAACTCACAGCTGGTCTTTGGAAGGTGGGTAGAATTCCGCACTAAGGAGAAGCAGCAAGAAGCCAAAGTGAATGGTTTTGGCCAGGGAATGAGAGTGTGGATGAGAGTATAAACTGTGGCATGTGGCTGGAGGAGAAGTGGGAAATACAACTGCAAATGCAGCTTAGTGCCAGATTACGGGGAACCCTGAGAATCGGGCTGCAGGATTTGAACGTGAATGACACAGCTCTCTACAAATCAACTCTAACAGCAGGACAGACTGCTCCTAACACAGTGTCTATTATTAGTGGTGTATCAGCTGACACTAGATCTGTTAGGGGGGAGCCATTAGAGGTTTTCTGCTCTGTGTTGTGGAATACAGGATCAGATGACCCAAGAGAGTGTGAGGCAGAGAAGCGTGGAATGTGAATACAAACAGCTGGGTTTGAGATCAGCTCTTACTGCTTATACGAACTTGTGGTTATCATGGGCTTCATTTGATCATCTGTAAAATGAGGGTAATAGTACCTACCTCGCACCGCGAGTAGATATTCCAAATACATGCACTGTGGCAATCTAGTTTGTAACAGTGTAATACATGCTATAGTTAATATTCACAAATAGTTAAGCTCCCTTCTAATTCGCAACTTCTTGTCTATATCCTGGAAGTGTTACTGTCCAGAGGAGATGTCATGGTGAAAATCATGTTGTAACAACAATAGAACATTTACAGCAAGTTGGTTTGGAAAGAAGAGAAAGTGGAGGAAGAAATTTCTTAACAACCTGTGATGGAGTCATGCACTGGGGAAGCCTGTATTAAGTGGGAACAATGGGGAAGGGAGAGAGTAAGGGAGTAACAAAAGAATTCATGAAGGAAGAGTTTTAGGAGAAAGATCTACGAATCAATGGTGACTGAAATTACAAGCAAAATAGGTTGCTTGAAACATCTTAGTTCCTGCATTTCCAGATAGGGAAAGGATGTCTAAACTGGGTTATGCAATACAGTCCATCCCTGGCCCCATGAAGCTCTAGAGCACTCGAAATGTAGCAGGGCAGGCCCAAACTGAGATGTGTTGCAAGTGTAAACTATGCACTAAATTTCAAAGATCCCATGTGGAAAAAAATAGGAAGTATTTTATTTTTTATAGTGCTTTTGTGTTTAAATGACAGATACTGAGTCACAATTTTAAACTAATTTCACCCATTTCCCTTTACTTTTTCAATGTGGCCGCTAGAAAAACATAAAACACAGATGTGGTTTATATTATATTCCTGATGAACTAGCATTGGTCTAGCATATAATTCTCAACAGAATCATAATGGAACTTTCCATCAAGACACTCCAGAGGTCTTGCCCAGGCTACTTAAATGAGTAGAAGCTGTGAGAGGCCCTCTGCATTCTTGCTTCATGTTGCTTTTCCCTGAAGTTTAGCACACATACAAAAAGGTGCATGTGTCGTAAGTATTACAGCCTGATGAACTTTACAGATGACAATTTCATCTGTAATTGGTCCTATAATTGACAAAACACTGACAGCACCACAAAATCCCCTTTCATGTCCTTTCCCCTGGGTAACCACTCATTTTTTTTTTAAGAACTTCCCCAATAATTATAAGCCATAGGATTGACACTCCAAGTGTTCTAAATGTGCTTAAGTTTTATTTCGGTTTCAATCATCACCTAGGGACCTCATTAAGAAACAGATTCCACACCCAGATATTTTGATGACTTGGTCTGGGAGGGGTGTGAGGTCTCCTGGAATCTTTATTTATTGAGCTCCCTATGTGATCTGACGCAGGCGACCCAAGTACCATACAGGACAAACGCCTCCTCTCTCTGGGCAGGAAGTGAGGTGTTACCAAGTAGGCAGACTAGAAGTACCGACCAGCAGTACAACAGCAAAGCAGGGGCAAAAGGAGAAAAGGGGAAGATGAAGAATTAAAGAATTTGATTTAACATTTCCAAAAAACTTATCAAAATAGTCACAGGAAATTATAACTGTTTATCTTAACTTTCTTACCCTTATATTTTGCTTTAGAATTTGTTTTCTATTGTTATTGAATTACATGACAAGGACGGGTGCTATAATTCATTTCAGACCTTTATGTCCCTAAAGACCTCTTTCTGGCCCTTGGTGAGAATTAAAATATTGCCTCAAATAGAGAGGCTACTCTATCTTATTCTGTAGGCCACTGGGATCAGAAAGACATGCACATACACCAACCTCTGGGTTCATTAATCTTCACCTTTTTGCCTCAATTTACTGGGTTTTGGCAATCAGATTTCCATGGTAAAATGGGGGAAAAAATTTACGGTCTTTAGAGGAAGATGGATCTTCTAGTAGAAAAGTGGGTCTGACAGAAGTTCTTCAGCTCATTAAACACCCAAGTTTAAATCTCTCTTGCAGAGCCTTTAGAGGGCTGGCTGGTACACATCACAGCTTAAGAATTAATATCTTGGGCAAACAACTTCCTATCTATAGAAGGTAGCTATTCAAGGACTAGATCCCAGTGCTAGTTAAAAATCTGCCTGCCTTGTTGCTACAAAAGTTGGGTATTCACCCTTTCTGAACCCAACTTTTATAACAACATGGACGGGACCGGAAGAGATGATGCTGAGTGAAATAAGTCAAGCAGAGAGAGTCAATTATCATATGGTTTCACTTATTTGTGGAGCATAACAAATAGCATGGAGGACATGGGGAGTTAGAGAGAAGAAGGGAGTTGAGGGAAATTGGAAGGGGAGATGAACCATGAGAGACTATGGACTCCGAAAAACAATCTGAGGGTTTTGAAGGGGCGAAGGTGGGAGGTTGGGGGAACCAGGTGGCGGGTATTAGGGAGGGCACAGATTGCATGGAGCACTAGGTGTGGTGCAAAAACAATGAATACTGTTACACTGAAAAGAAATTTAAAAAAAAAAAAAATCTGCCTACCTTGAAATGCAGGGAGCCCAGGTCCAGGCCCAGATTCACCATCTCTGCAATCTAAGGTGCAAATCACAATAAGGCTGAAGCCCATCCCCCTCCCATCCTCCTTTCTTCTTAATTTTGAAGTGGGGATTAAGGAGTGCTATTGTTATGATGAGCACCAGGTATTGTATTTAAATTGCTGAATCACTAAATTGTGTACCTAATACTAATATTACACTGTATGTTAACTGGAATTTTTTTTAATATTGTATTTATTTATTTGATACAGAGAGAGAGAGCAGAAGTAGGCAGAGAGGCAGGCAGAGAGAGAGAGGGAGGAAGCGGGCTCCCTGCTGAGCATGACCTGAGCCAAAGGCAGAGGCATAACTCACTGAGCCACACGGGCGCCCTGTTAACTGAAATTTAATGAAAACAACCACCACCAAGAAAGGAGATTTCTTCAGGCCTCCCCATCATTGAAAGAATTATTTTGAGCCAATTCAGAATCCCAAGATTTAATCAAATTCCCCCCATTACTTAGTTGACCAGATCACTAAGAAGCAGACAATGTTTGGCAGGAGCTGACCACTATGCTAACTGTCCCTGAGACAGAGCACTCTCCTCTTCACTCCTGGGCTGGGCAATTAATACTGTTGAACCCCTTAGCATCAGATAATCCCCCTTTGTTCATCTTTTGATCCCCCTCCAACAGTCATGACGACATGGCTCATTCCCCGTACTGTGACTGCCCTTCTGTGTGCTCACAGAACATACGAGCTGAGGCCAGTCTGAAACACGAGGGAGCTAACTGGGCTCCAGGACAATCGAGTCAATGATCTAACCTCTAACAGATTCAACCACCAGCGACCACAGGGTGCAGAGCTCCGTACAGGCTGCATAGAGGCAGCTCATGAGAAACACCACTGTGAGCACCAAAGGCACAGAAGCAACCATCAGACCCTACACTTTTCCACAGCAGGTAAAGGACTAAAGCCTCAACTTTAGGCAATTGTGAAAGGAAATATATCTAGTGAATGGTGGAGCCAGGACAACGCCCAAAGTTCCAGTTACAGATGGAATCCTATTACCTGATTTCAAGCTATACTATAAAATGAATCAAAACAGCATGGTACTGGCAAAAAAAAACAGACACAGAGACCAATGAAACAGAATCAAGAGCCCAGATATAGACCCATGTGTATATGGTCAACTATTATTTGACAAGGGAACCAAGAATGCTCAGTGGGGACAGTCTCTTCGATAGCTATTCACGTGTGAAAGAACAAAACTAGACACCTCTTTCACCACTAACAAAAATAGCCTCAAAATGGATTAAAGACTTAAATTTGAGACCAGAAACCATTAAACTCCAAGAAAACACGTGATTAAAATTTCCATGACATGAGTCTTGGCACTGATTTTTTTGGATATGGCACCAAAAGCACAAGCAACAGAATTAAAAAAAAAAAAAATTAGGACTACAAACTAAAAAGCTTCCATACAGGAAAACAAGCAAAGAAACAAACAAAACCCTACAGAATAGGGGGAAAAAATGTTTGCAAACCATCTGTCTGATTAGGGGTTAGTATGAAAAATATATTTAAAAACCTCCTACAAGTCAATCGCCAAAACCCAAAAAATCCAATTTAAAAATGGGCAAAGGATCTGACTAGGCATTTTTCAAAGAAAGCATGTGTTGCTAACAGATACAGGAAAAGGTGCAGCCCCAAGTTCATAGCACTATTTACAACAGCTGATGAGACATGAAAACATCCTAAATGTTCAACAACAGATGAATGGATAAATAAGTTGTGGTACTCACTGGTACACACACCCCTACACGATGGACTATTACTCAGCCATAAAAAAGGGAAACTCTATCATTTGTAATATGGGTGGACATTGAGGGCATCATGCTAATGGAAATAGTCAGCAGACAAATACTATATTATCTCACTTACTAAGTAGAATCAAAAAAAAATAAGAAAAAAAGAAAAAAATGCATAGAAAAGAGATCAGATTTGTGGTTGGCAGAGGATGGGGGGAATGGATAAAGGTGGATAAAAGGTACAAACTTACGGTTATATGGTAATGAAGTATGAAGGTCTAAAGTACTACACGATGACTACAGTTAACTTTCATATATGCCTTATAATAGTGTTGACAGTAAATCCTAAGAGTTCTCACCACAAAGGGGGAAAAAAAGGTGGGTTTTTTTTGTAGCTATATAAGATTATGGATGTTAACTAAACTTACTGTGGTATTCATTTTAAAATTTAAGTCCTTATCTTATTCTCCTTAAACTTACACTGTGCTGTATGTCAATTATATTTCAAAACTAGAAAAAGACTCTTTAATTAAGGACTAAATGCCTTTAAAAATTAAAGTTATAAATAGGTATAAAAACCCTGATATCACACACAAAAATAATCATATCATTTCACCATTTTAGTTCTCCTATGTAATCAGCTTTAACAATAACTAATTTATTTAATATTAAATTGCCAAGTGTGAAGCACAGTGTCAAGTGAACATTACTAACTACATTCTAGAGATTAAGACACTAACGAGTTATTTTTCCATACTCATACAACTAACAAGTGGCAGAGTCTAAATTCACGCCACTCTTCTCCACACGCAAAGCATCTTAACCACAAAACGTCAGCACCTCTTAGAACCACATCACCCTCCATGGATGACTGGAGTGTTAAATCTAGCTCAGGGTCCTGCCAAAAATAGATCCCCATCTATGTGACCCACCACACACACACACACACACACACACACACAGCTGCCCATCTGCCGGACACACCGTCAGTTCATCATGGGAAAGCAGCAGCATTGTGTAATCGGTGTCAGCAGTCCGTGCCTTACTGCCACTTGAAGGCTGGCTTTCTCCCACAAGAAAGCACATTCCTTCAACTTGGAAATGTGGCTACCTAGAATGTCTTCAAAAGAAAGAAACAGGAGCTACAGAGCATTTTGGAGGATAGGGTGAAAATAATACCTTATTTCACAATTTTGCTATAAACCAGTCCAACTTTGGAAGGCAAGGAAAGGAATGCAGTTTCCCCAAGCCCCAGAGTTCCCTACTCAAGAGTCTTGGCTTCCTTCCTAACCTCTCTTTACCAGCCTCTCAAGTCCTGGAGCCTGACCAGTCTCACCCTTAGCTGATGGCCTCGCTGGAGACATTAGTCCACTTGTGATCATAAAATTTATCATGCAGATGAGGACACTTAGAATCAAGGGGCATAAATATGCTGGAACATCATATATAAAACTATCCTAGATCCCCTCAATGAATGGTCAGACTATCCATCTCCCAGTTGCCCTCCCTGCAAGACAGGTTTTTAATGGGCTGTGGAGACAGTGGCCCATCCGCAGAAGCAGTGCGGTGCAGGGCAAAGTCAGTGAGGACTCTGTCCACAGTTCGTTCTTCGGTGGCACCTCCCTAGGTGTCTGCTATCCCTAGCACACAGAACATACAACTGGCAAGGCAGGCTGGCTCATTTTCAATCAGATTTGATTCCTTCTACCAAAATCTAATTCCCCTCTGAAAGGGTAATTAATTGAGGATAATTTTTATGGAGGTGACTTTCTTAGTAAACTAGATCCAAAAGGCATCAAATGGGAAAGGCAGGACTCATGTAAGCCCCTAGAATTTGGCTGACATTTTCATTCCACCCAGGAGAGGAGCAAAAGCTAAGGTTTGCTGCCACCTGCTGGTGACAGTGAGTCCCTGCTAACAGGAGGACAGCAGCGGGGCTCAAGACACTGGATTGCTTCAGGATGTCTCCAGGAGCGCAGACTCAACTAACTCAGAGCAGAGGTGATCCACAGGGCTAGCATCTTAAGCATTTATTCAACAACTATTTGCTGTGAACCTGCTGCACCCTAAGCCAGAAGGGAGAGAGAAAGATGATCAAAATGAGACTCCTTCCCTTGATGAGATTAACTCTATTTCACTGAGGGACTAGAAGCAAACATTATCTCGAACATCTTCGTAGCTTCAACAAGACTTTTTTTAAAAGATACTGCAAATAAAATTAAAACAATTTTAAAAATATTAAAAATAAGCATTTCCCAAGGAAGATGCATATTCTAGTAACTTCTCTGTCCATTCTGATTACAAAACAATGAATGCGGCACAGAGGAAATCATCCTAGAAACATATAGAAAGTAGGGCTTATCGTTACTCCTACTTCTTGCTTCAACTTTCCTTATGAGCTATACCTTTTCTACTATTTCTATCATATCTACCTACGCCATGGCCTCAGAATAAGAGGGTGAAATTGAACTTCTAAAGTTACTTCTAAGTTCCAGTATCAAGTTCTTTCCAAGTGTGTTTATATTAAAGGACTTAGAGGAAGAAAGAAAACAACCAGAAGTACAAAATGAACACAACATTTATGAACTAGTTAAACAGACAAATGAGGTATCAAATAAGGTAACTGGTTTTGGGGGGTTGTTGGTGGTTTTGTTTTGTTTTTTACCTCAACTGTTGATGCCAGGGTAAAATCGGGCTTCCCAAATCTCCCTATCTTCCAGTTACCCTCCCTGCAAGATAGGTTTTTAATGGGCAGTGGAGGCACTGTAGATGATCAGTGTAGTCTTTTAGGCAGGAACTTGAATTTGACTATTTGAGCTTTACCTTTTAATAATTATGTAGCTTTGGGCAAATGATTTAACTTTTCTGTGCCTGTTTCTTCCTTTGTTATAAAATTATAACATAACCTACCTCATTGTGAAGGACATTTTGGAAGTAAGTGTAGGGGTATGGGATGACTGGGTGGCTGGTTAAGCATATGAATCTTGATTTCAGCTACGGTCATGATTTCAAGGTCGTGAGATCAAGCCCCACATCTGGCTCTGCAATGGGCACAGAGCCTACTTGAGATTCTCTCCTCCTCTCTCTCTGGCTCTCCCTCCTCCCCAAGAAAAAAGCAAAGGAGGCTGAATTAGTATTGTTATTATTCTAAAGGAAGTAATCAGAATTAGAGAAATTCAAATAGATCAAGCAGTTAGAACAGTGTCTGGAACACAGTAAGCACTCAGAGTGTGCACATAGATGCCTCTATGCTTGTGTTTACATTACACCCATTCTGTCACGTACCTATCGTCACATAACCAAGGAAGAAACCACAACTTCTACTGAGGGTTCAAGGACTTTATCTTAACCAATGCACAGGTGGAGGAGGCTGGAACCCACAAGAGCTGTCAGAGTAGCACAGTCCACAGACTAACTCCCACGCTACTGCTCACCACGTTCCTCTTAGCAGGTCTTCATCTGGAGAGGTGGTGAGTACCAAACAAAGGATACATAAACAAGTAAAAGAGCAAAACCCTATGAACTAGCAAATGATTCACTTTAACTACTGGTGTCAGTTGGAGAAACCGATAGAGTGAAACAAAGCCAGTGTCAGGCTTTCAGCAGTGGCAAGAGATCATTTGAGAGGTACTCGGGCTGAAAGACATTTCCTCCTTTTCCAAAAGAAAAAAGAACAAAAAACAGAGGCCTATAAAGCCTGTCCACTTCTGTAACATATGTATTTTATAAGCAGTAGCAGCTACCACCAGCCTTTTATATAATCAGAGAGGAGGTACCTTGAAATCCCCAGCTTTATGTCCTAATACTGAATTTAAAGTTTAAGCCTTGAACATCTGCAGAAAGAGAAACTAAGGACACTCTGGAATTGGCAAGCTGCAGTGATCCCAGCAGGTGACCTGTTGAATGTGAGTGATCACGGATTGGAAGGCAAAGCAGGAGAGAATCAGGGCAGCAACAGAATGGCCATGACATGAAAGGAAGAGGATACACATGGAACCAGGAATGAGACATGTCCTTCGGGCAAGGATTTTCCCAGAGCTTAACGAGGAAGGATCATATTGCAGTTGTAGCTGTGTGATTTATAAGGTCTCTTCTGAGTGCCTTCTTAGCGCAGTAGGCAGCGCATCAGTCTCATAAGGTCTCTTCTGGGGGTATTTCAACCTGCTAAGCAAAATGAACACTAATCTTTCCAAGGTCTCTTCAATTTCAAACCATCTCTTACTTGGTCTTCATAAAATGCCAAGTTTAAAATAATCTTTAAAAAGATACCTAGGGATGCCTGAGTGGCTCAGTTGCTTAAGCAGCTGCCTTCAGCTTGGGTCATGATCCCAGCATCCTGGGATAGAGCCCCATGACTGGCCCCCTGCTCAGCAGGGAACCTGCTTCTTCTTCTCTCCCTCCCTCTGCCTGACACTCTGCCTATTTGTGCGCTCTCTCTCTCTGTCAAATAAATAAATAAAATCTTTAAAAATAAATAAATAAAAATAAAAAGATACCCAAAACAAGTCCATTCCTGTTTGAGTATGTGGTTTGTTACACTTGCCTTTTGTTGGCTATTTTTATGCCCCAAATAAGGCTATGAGATGATAAACCTTAATGACCCTGTAAGAAATGGTGGAATTCTAAGCCCGTGAGCATCCTAGAAATTGATCAGAATGACATGAGATTAAAAGTGGTGCCTAAAAACATCAACTCCATAGTTTCAGACTCCATATTAATGGCTTGACATACTGCTTTTGATACAAAATAAAGGCATAAGCCCCTTCTCAGCACACTGGAAATAGGATGACCAAGTTTTCGTTACTAATTACATTGATGTTACCCACGTAATAGTTGTTAGAGTCACCTACCACTGTATTGCCTTCATCCTGAATTCTGATTATTTAATTTTATATCAGAATATATTTTTTATGGCCCTAGCGATGTTTCCAATGAAGGCAATTACTAGAAATGGGGGTGAGGGGAATGCCAGAGTCTGAGTTAGCATACAGAGAGACTGATGTGGCATTGAGAGGACAGGTCATCCTACTTCATGTTAATTTAAATTAATGCAGAAAAAGGAAATATCTGGTATATCAGTTTTGACTGAGCAAGAATTTCAATTTGATAGTATAAGGTTGACAGTGTCCACTAATGAACTGCTCACATTTGGCTGGTGAATACTCTTGACCTGTGACAGGACCAAAGAAATCTCAGGCTAGCATTTCTTTACTGACCTACATAGCCTAGTCACTCACCTGAATGACTGTCCTGCACATCACAGATGAAGGACTCGGAAGCTGTCCTTCAGCACCTATACATCAGTGATGAGACACCACATGTCACCGTGTGGGTGTTAAAGTTAAGACAAAGAGACACTCAGAATCTCAGATCCAACACTGTGTTCTTTCCGATAACACAGAAGATGGGAGGAGAAAAATATTTCAGTGGAAGAAGAACTTTGTTAACTTCTCTCTCCATCGCATTAATTAGTAGAGACATTACCTCTATTAGTAAAGTCCTTATCTCCTGCCAGGCTTCCTACTGTGACACCATAGTGATGGCCAGGGGAGATGTGACTCTGTTAAGTCCCCTGAGGTTTCTTCTACTTGAATCCATTTTTTAAAAAGTCTTTCCATTGAACTGTTCTTTCTCATCTTCCAGTTACTGCTTTTTATAGAAAAATTTAGAGTAGGGATAATCTAACCACATGAGAGATTAGAGGAAGGATATGCACTGATTTTCCTTTGAAACCATACAATTCAAGGGCCTGAAAGGTCAGCCTAAGTTGCTCCTTCTCCTAGTGAGCGTGTGTTTAATAGAAGGAAAAGAATATGCATATAGCTATTACAGGAGCCTAAAAGTGGAATTAAAGGAGTGCAAGAAAGCAGGTAAGAACTTTTCTGCTCTCTTCAACAGTTGGTGGTAAATGAATTCTACAATGAGGTGGCATTTCAAAGTTCACAGTGACATTAATGCAGTCAACCAACCGGGGAGGTCGCTGATTACTGAGGGACAAACTAGCTGTTTGGTATCTTGTTTATGTGAACCACTAGAGAAAAGATTCCCATTCCAATCCAGAGAACAAGTGTCAAAAGCCTGCAAGCCCTCCTTCCTGAGATAGGAAGAATTTATTGATGGCATATCCAGTTTATGTGCATTCGTAACTAAGCCACATGCCCTATATTTTTATCTTGAGGTGGCTATTTTTGCCTAAATATCTGCTCAGTCCTAGTATTCTGAACTTTTATCTATTCTTACATTTATTCAGTCAACCAATGACTGTACAGGTTACCAGAACACACTCTTAAGTAGTTCATAATCTAATGCACACTTCACAGGTAAGAGCTCATGTGTGTGTGTGTGTGTAGGGGGAGAGGGAGGGGGGTATAACCAAGAACACAGGCAAGTGCCTCTGTCAGCCTGGGAAATGAAAAAGGTGTCACGCAGAGGAAGGAATGTCTGGATAAAACTACATAACGGTATCTTCTCACCTTCACTAACAGAATGGGCCAGGAGAGCCGTATTCAGCAATGTGAAGGAATAAGAGAGCAGAACTCTTCAGGCAACTACAAATTCTGCGACCATCTTCAATACTTTCCTATTTCTTCTTGGGTTGAATCTTGATGGACAACTATCAGTTTCCTAGAATTCACCAACTGAATTCACCTGGTGTGAAGGAGTAAAACCCTTAGACTTAGAAGGCACTTTTCATGACTGCTATTGGTGGTGATTGGTGGTGGGTTCAGAGAGCTGATCTGAGGAACAGTAGCCCTGACCAAACCAAACACCTGTGCCATTGGAAGGGGACATGGGCCAGAAGCAAGGAAGGAGGGCTCTGGAGTGGCGATGCCTAGAAGCACAATGCAGGACGATGACACTATATTTAACATAATGTGTGGCACATAAGAAACTCTTAACTATCGGATGCTTTTACTATATTATTAAAATTATCACTTGGAAGTTTATAGGTATACTGTAATATTTATGAATCTTGGGCTCCTTTAAAGACATTTAAATCTACAGGTCAAGAGTAGGAGTTAACAAGATGAGAAATATGAAACTACCTGACAATGTTTCAAAAGAACTTGAATCTACACATCTCTGAAAATTGTCTGGACATTAACAGACCATAAATTATATATTTTATAAAATTCATATTCATATATATTTCTATCTGCAGCAATTATTAACATAAAAGAAATGGGGAATAAATGATGTGTGTGATTCTTGTTAAGTGACAGATACTTGTGAACAGATTTTTAAAAATATTTTATTTATTTATTAGAGAGAGACTGTGCAAGGGGGTAGGGGAAGAGGGAGAAGCAGACTCCCCAGCGAGCAGGGATCCCAGTGTGGGGCTCAATCCTAGGACTCTGGGATCATGACCTGAGCCAAATGTTTAATCAACTAAGCCACCCAGGAGGCACCCAGGAGCCCCAGATATCTTTTTAAAATGTTGCTTCCTAAGGAATGTTCACTTTTTACATTTCCTTATTGACATTTTACATTTCCTTATTTACATTTCCTTATTGACAATGTCTACCACGGAAAGATATTCCATATCAACCTGTGTATTTGTCCTCTCTTTATGGTAAATGAGTGTTACTATTTGGTTGTCTCACTTGTAAAAAAAAAAAATCTGAAGAGGTCAGATACTTTAAAGCTAAAACAAAATTCTGAAGAAGTCAGATACTTTAAAGCTAAAACAAAGTTACATTTTTAAGTGTGGGTGCACCATTAGCTCTAAGAAACAAAAGAAAACCACATGAATATAAATGAATTTTAAGTTGCCCAATAACTTAAAAATATGTGAGTCAAGAATTATACTGACTCAATCAACTAAGTCTCAGAAAGTGGAGAAAATACCATATTTTCCCCCATTTTAACATGAGTTGATAAATACTAACTCACTAACATCAATGAACAATGGACTGAAACTGATGATTAGCCTATAGCAATGAAAACATAGTATCGTATTTAGAAGAAACAGTTGTGATGAAAGGGGTGGGAAGGCACACTACATCTCTGTTGGCATCAAAGAGTGACAAGAGTTTGTTCAACAATTACTTTTGGAGCCCATGCTCCAGGCCAGGCAATGTTCCACGAGCTAGGAAGAGAGCAATGCACAAAAGGGACAGAAATTATTGCCCTCATGTTGCTTACATCCCAAGGTTTTTTCATCCCAGTTTAAGCTTGTTTACCTTGACAGTTAGTATATATGGTATATACAGTGGAGTATCATTCAGCCACATCCTGTCCAACCAAATGGACATAGAGAGGGTATTATGCTAAATGAAATATCCGCAGATTTCACTTACATGTGAAATCTAAATCAAAACAATCAAACAAACAAAACAGACTTGGATCAGGTAATAAATTTGTTTACCAGAGGGGCAGGGAATATGGGGGCAAAAGTAGGTGAAGGGGTAAAAGGCACAAACTTCCAGTTTTAAAGTAAATAAGTCATGGGACATAATGCATAGCATAGAGAATATATGTCAAAATATAGTCGATAATATTTGGATAACTTTGTAAGGTGACAGATGGTAGCTAGATTGATCATGGGGATCATTTCACAATGTATAAAAATACCAAACTATGATGTACACCTGAAAGTCATAGGATACTGTATGTCAACTATATATCAATTAAAAAAAAAAAAAGAATGAAAGGATGGATGGTCAAAGTGTCCAAACTTTCACTTAATGAGTAAGTTCTAGGGACCTAATGTTCAGCATGATGATTATAGTAAATAATACTGTATTATATACCTGAAATTTGCTAAGAGATCTTAAATGTTCTCACCACAAAAAAATAAATGGTAGCTATGTGACGTGATGGAGGCATCAGTTAATGCTCTGGTAGTAATCATTTTGCAATATCTCAGTGTATCAAATTAACACACCACATACTTTAAACTTTCACAATGTTGTATGCTGATTATAATTCAAAGCTGAAAACAAATAATGGACTTATTCTCCAGCTGCTGTGATTGCAGCTGTCAATACTCCGGAGATTTGAACTGGCTGAATGAAACTGCTTTCACCTAAAATCAGACCTCCTTCTGGGCTAGCCAAAAGACTAATGAACTACAACTTAGGACAAGGGACACGTCAGCCTCGGAGGTCCCTGTGGGGTCAGCAGAGGTTTTTATTGGCTCTATATTGAGGCTTAACTTCCCTTTCTGCTTCCTTTCCGGGGAAAGGAAGGGCAATGCAAGAGCATTATCAAGAACAATCTCCACCAAGCTTCCCAATGCCTCTCTCTATTTTACAGGTGGCTTCCCAGGAACCCAAATGGAAGGACTGTGTATCAAGAGAAAACAAATGTCAAGATGAGATTTTCAAACTGGATCAATGCCCACCCGCTGGCAATGAGGACCAATCTCTAATGACAGGAAGAGCACAGATAGTCCCTGGCACGTGGTAACAGTGCAACTTTGAAACTTTTACAGGTGATAAACAAGAACTGGTAGAAAGAAGGGAATGCATTAGCTCAACCGCAAGGGAAAATAGAAGACTTAGTAACTGTTAGGACAGTGGAAAACGGATGCTGCTGCCACCTGTTGATGCTCTGAATAAGGAAAACAAAATGCAGAGATTAATAAACTGGCAAGTAAAAGGCAGAGTACTTCCTTGGTAGGGAATAAAGTGGTTCTTAGCTCCTCAGTAGGAGGGAAGATAAAGCTGGGAACACTTCCTGGGAACAAGGTTTCATAGCTTACACTCCCAACCAAGAAAGACCAACTGTGCCAGCAGAGCTCTGATGTGAAAAGAACAGGATGTTGACATATGGGCTGCAGACATCTAGGTTGATGGACTCAAAAATCCTGAATCACCAGACTGCCTAAACTCTCTAAGCTTGTGGAAATAGTCCAATCCTCCCAGTGAAGGGTTAACCCTGTTCTTCTGCTTGAAGATGATGCAGCGAGCTCTTCCATACAAAGGAACGTGTGGCCCACTCAGTGTCCGCTCTCCTACATGGTCACTTGACCAATTAAAGTTAAAGTACAACGTAACTCATTCAGAGACATGCTAGGAGGAACGTTATCCCCAAGGGACTGCATGGTGCATCCAGAGAGTGTAAGAAAGACTGGATTCTGAGAGTGCTGGACCCAGGTGGGTACCTCTTATGATGCAGCATTAACACTCTGACAAACACCTTTGAGAGTGGTACACACAGCTAAGATGGACTCCAGAAGCATGAAAAGGATGATGGCCCATACTAAGTGAAGTAGAAATAGCAGAGGTCCTGTGCCAGACAACGGAACAAGGGGTTAAGAGATGCAGAGAAACGATTATGTCCATAGGTATATACTAGGGAAAGCCAGAAAAGCCATCAGATCACTTTGCTTCACAGGAGAGCTAGAGGATATACCATTTACCAAAGCAATGAGAACTGTCTGGTGAGAGGGGTAAAAACATCATGAAGTCGTTTGGTGGTGGCTCTCCTGCATATGCCAGTGCAGATGAGAGATGCAGAAACAGTGTCACGCCTGATAACGATGGGCATGGTAAATCTCCAACACCATCAAGGCCCTATGTTAGCACTTAACCAGAAGCCAGATGGACGAACTATGGTAATGAGTAGCAAGGTCAAAGTGTCAGCAAAAGGACACTTGACCAGCGGGGGGTTATAGAGATGGTTGATAGAAAAAAGCTTCTTCAGGGCTGAAATAGATGGGTAATCAACAAAGGTGCTTTTAATCTATATTAAAGAAATCCAAGATTGCTAGTGAAGAATCTGAAGGCAGTTACCCTGATATGAAGTCATGATTCCTTTTTTTTTTTTTAAGATTTTATTTATCTATTTGACAGAGAGAGATCACAAGAAGGCAGAGAGGCAGGCAGAGAGAGAGGAGGAAGCAGGCTCCCTGCTGAGCAGAGAGCCCGATGCGGGACTTGATCCCAGGACCCTGAGATCATGACCTGAGCCGAAGGCAGCAGCCTAACCCACTGAGCCACCCAGGCACCCCTGAAGTCATGATTCCTTTATCAGTCTCCGTATCTGGGCCATGTTTCAGACTCAGAACCCATTGAATGAAAAAGCCAGGTGTCGAGGAGGAAAAACCCAGCAATATCAAGGCAAGTATACAAGGAATGATCCCCCCAATACTTCCCCCAAAGAGATGTCATTTCTTTGTTCAAGAAACTGTACACTTGAGGGACGCCTGGGTGGCGCAGTTGGTTAAACGACTGCCTCCGGCTCAGGGCGTGATCCTGGAGTCCCGGGATCGAGTCCCACATCAGGCTCCCAGCTCCATGGGGAGTCTGCTTCGCTCTCTGACCTTCTCCTCGCTCATTCTCTCTCTCACTGTCTCTCTCTCTCAAATAAATAAAATAAAATCTTTAAAAAAAAAAAAAAAAGAAACTGTACACTTGAGAAAGGGATATCCAAACACTGAAAGGTTTGTTGAGAAAGGGTCTGAGTTCCCAGTGACCTTTGGATACTCAGAGTCTACATTCAATGGCTGAACATCTCAGGGCTACAGAAGGCCCAGATCCCTTACCCCAAACCCGGGACATTTCTGAAGTGCCACCCAGGCCCCATGTCTAGCTGAGGCTTTCTTCAGAACTGCACCGTGCTTCATCTCCCCTCTGCCCCTCCCCCATGGAGGCTGATTAAAAAAACAAAACAAAACAAAAACAAAGCCAAACAAAACAAAAACATTCATACTGAATATCCGGCCAGCCACTTTATTGAGTCAATTCTCAGCTTAACCAATCCACAACACTGGATGAACCTGAGAAACTGGTGGGAAGTGAGGCTCCTTCTGTGGAGTACTTTCCATTTGTTCATCCAAGTCTTTTTTTTCCACCTCTTCCAGCCCTATTCCCTGGTTGTATGGACCATATCACCCAAGTCCTTTGCCCACTAATTCCCCAAAGGAGCCAACAGGAGACTAAAGAGTGGAAAAAGAAAGCAATCAGAATATCTGTCACCCAGCTCTCTCCAGGTTCCCCTAATTGTCTCCCATCTCCTCACTTGATCCTTGCCCCTTTAAATCTAGGGGTATAAATGACTCTTGTCTCTTGCTAGCTTCCTGGTACCTCATTTACCTATTTTTGGTTTTCTTTAATCCTGCTCACGCCTTTGTGAAGGGCCTCCTTATAAAACTCTGCTTAATTACTCAACTTCACGATGCAGTTTTTTTTTTAAGATTTTATTTATTCACTTGACAGAGAGAGATTACAAGTAGGCAGAGAGGCAGGCAGAGAGAGAGAGGAGGAAGCAGGCTCCCTGCTGAGCAGAGAGCCCGATGCGGGACTCGATCCCAGGACCCCAAGACCATGACCTGAGCCGAAGGCAGCGGCTTAACCCACTGAGCCACCCAGGCGCCCGACGATGCAGTTTTCTGCTGTGTGTCTGGTAAACAGAGACCAGCTGGAACCACACTGCACGGGAGCTTATAAATCTAACAGGCCTGGGTTCAAATATCTAGCTCCAAGACCAAAGACAAGTGAGTCCACCTCTGGGTCTCCGTTTCCTTATCTAGTAGTCAAGAGAGCAACGACACCTACCTGCTGTGGAATACCTTCAGCTCTAAGCAACAGAAAACCACCAGAACCACAGAGGTTGAATTAATAATCTCATGTACCTCCTGTAGCAGGAAAGTCACAGGTTTCGCGAACAGAGAACAAAGTACAGCCAGGGCTTCGGCACGATTTCTCCACAGTTTTCTTGTTCTTCCCTTCTTTGTGCGTTGGCTTTGCCTTCTGGCTGGCTGACTACACTATTGAAAGAAGACCATGGACAGCTACATCGGCAACACACACCCGGCTCCGTGCAGGGAAAGACCATGAAGGTCATGCGCCTGGACAGCGAAGTTAAAGCCTTTTGTTCCATCTGATTGGATCAACTCAGTTTGCTTGTCCAAACCTTTACCAGCAAAAATTGCTCTGATTGACCAAGGCCTAGGTACCGAACCAATCATTGGCAAGAAGAATGAGATCACTGTGATTAACTTAAGCCAATGAGTATCCACCCCTGGAGCTGAATTCCGTCAGGCTGCCTGAGTTTTATAGGCTGCGTGGACCGAGGGTCGGTACCGCCCAGGCACTGGGCTCAGGTGATCACCATCTCACGGAGAGCGGGCTCCGGCGGCTGTAGTTGTACGCGGAGCACAGCTGTGCTCCCGGGAAAGGCGATCGTTCCCTATCGTTTTCCATGTCTATGATAAAAAACAATTCAGTCTGGTAGAGTGATCGATGTTAACCAGACTTACTATGTCGATCACTTCACAATATACACAAATAATGAATCTATCTGTACACCTGAAATTAATATAATGCTATATGTCAATTAGATCTCAGTAACTTTTTTCCTAATAATAATTGAATTTCCTAATAATTGGTCACCAACTTTGTCTGATTGTTATATAATTGTGATTTATGCATTTTTCTATATGTATGCTAAAACACAATTAAAAAAAAACCCTCACATTCCCCATTAACTATTACCCATCTTTCATTTCCTGTTCTAAAGCAAGCTTATCAAAGAGTAATGGGCCACCCCCACTTTTCCATCTTCCACTCATTCCTTAACCCACATTTATCAGGCTACTCACCCCACCATTCTCTCATAATTGTTCCAGGTACAACCACCAGTGAGATTCATGCTGTTAAACAAATGGACCCATTTCAGTCTTCACTTTGGCTTCTGAGAAGCACTCCACAGAGCTGACCTCTCCTTCATTTCACGTCTGACTCCATACTTCCCCAGTTTTCTTGCCACAACTTTCATCATTCCTTGGGGTCCTCTGCTTACTCATCCTCCTCTACAAAACTTCTAAATGTTGGAGATATATCCTAGCAGTTCTCAAACTTCAGCTGAATCAGAATCACCTGAGGATCTTGTTAAAACAAATTTCTGGACCCCAGTCCCAGATTTTCTGATTCACTAGGTTCAGAACAGAGTGTAAGAATTTGCATTTCTAATAAGTTTCCAGGTGATGTTGCTGTCTAGAGATCATACTCTGAAGATCACTGAACTACCTGACTCTCTTCTGAACCCCAGATCTATATATGTGACAATACTACTTGGATACTTCTTAGGCGTTATAGATGCTACTTGTTTAAAGCTGACCTCATAACCTTGTGTCCACATCTGTTTGTCTTTCAGTTATCCACATTTTAATAAACTCAGCTACTTGTTGAAGCCAGACATTGGGACACCATCCTTGATTATCCCCTCCCCCTCACTTCCCATATAATGAGTTACTAATTCCTGGTTCTTCCACCGCCTGTATCTTTCTCAAATCCATCCTCTTCATCTCCACCACCAAACCTTTTGGCTGGAAGACGATTCCCAAATATGCTCCCAGCAACCATGCACTGGGTCATTCTCCATATATCTGCCGGTGATCTTCTCTAAATCAAGCTGGATACCATTACTTACTATTTTCTCATCTGAAACTTTTACATAGATTTCTAGATGTTTTTATTTATTTTTTATGTAAATTCAATTAGCCAACATATAGTAAGTACATCATTAGTTTTTGATGTAGTGTTCAATGATTCATTAGTTGCATGTAACACCCAGTGCTCATCACACACCATGGCCTCCTGAATACCCATCCCCCGAACACCTCAACCCCCACCCACCTCCCTTTCCACGACCTTCAGTTTGTTTCCTGGAGTCAAGTGTCTCTCATGGTTTGTCTCCCTCTCTGATTTCTTACCATTCGGTTTTCTCTCCCCTCCCCTATGATCCTCTGCACTATTCCTTATATTCCACATGTGAGTGAAACCACATCCGGATTGACTTATTTCCCTTAGTATAATACCCTCCACCCATGTCCAAATGCTTTGAGATACATTCAGAGTCCACAGCATGGCCTATAAGCTGTGGAAGAGCCTCTCCGTCTTCATCTCTTGCCACTCTCCACCAGGCATCAGCTATCCCGGACACACCCTCAGCTCCTTATCCATATTACGTCCCTCCCTGCAGGGTTCTGTGCACCGCTTCCTTCCTGCCTGGTTCCCTCAGCCTTCTCCCTTCACTAAACTAACTCCTAGTCTTCCTTGGCTTCCCAAAATAGAGTGTTTTAAATTCTGTAAGATTATACTTGTAATTCTTAGGAGAAATGTATTTGTCCTTTATGATACTTTTGAAAATATTATTAATCATTACATGATATTTCATTTACTACTGAGCTCTGAAAAGAAGAAACCCTGTGTGTCTTATTTGTCATGAACCTCAAGTGTAGTTAGCACTCAATAAACATTTTTGAAAGAAGAATGAATGGATGTGTTTGGGAGCACAAAGGGAGTAGCTACTCTCTCTGGGCCTAGAGGGACCAAGAGACACTTGTGCAGAGAATGAGATATTTGAGTAGAGTCATGTATTGGAAGATGCACAGGAGTTTACTAAGTGAACAAGGACTAACATAAGAACAAGTACTAGACCAAGGACCGCATGATTGTCACATAGAGTGACAAGATTCTTACACATCTCTCCCATCCAACGCATTTTTTCAATAACTATAAAGAGGCCTCAGGCTGTCTTGGAAGAGGACCATTCATCCAGAAAAGCATGTGCTAAAATTCGAGTTCTGTTTATGCAGGAGATAGGCTGGCCACAGAGAGGCAAGAGAGAAACAGGTGCATAAGTGACTTGCAGGACACACAACCATTCTTGTCCTCAGAAAAGTGAAGATTTTCATGCCTGCAGATCAGGAAGAACCTAGAGATAGAAGATCTACTAGAGAATCATAATTGGGCATAAGGAGAAAATTTTCAGATGGTCCACTGCCACGTTGTCTTGAGAAACAGACAGAAAATGTGCTAGAAAAAGCATTAAAACAAAAACTTAGTGAAGGGAAGTATATTTTTATCTTTTTAAGTTGTAAGATCTGCAACCTCACCCTTGTAAATATCCACCCATTTCTTTAGAGGCATGTCACAAACAGCTAATGCCAAGAAAGAACTTGTAGCTTCTTGGCTTTGGATAAACAATGCTTTATAGGCAAAAGTTATGAAATCACTTCTCCATTGTTATCTCTTTTGTTTTAGTAGATCCACCCACAATTGTGAAAACAGTCCCTATCCATGCCAGGCCTGTGGCAGAGCAGGCTCTTTTAACATGATGCAACATCGCCATCTAGGGGAGAAGAGCATTGCTGCAGCTTGTCACACAAAAGATCACCTGCCCCTGGAATCTTAGAATCACAGTTCACTAGCCTGCAGGGAGCAAAGTGGCAGTGACCCAGTGGAGTAACATGAACAGCCTTATCATTTTGGATACCCTTTGAGCTGGCAATTCCCCCTTTCAGGTATTTACTCAAAGGAATTTATTCTCAAGCTGATGTCAACAAACCATCAGAAATCATGAGGGGGGGTGCACCTGGGTGGCTCAGTGGGTTAAGCCTCTGCCTTCAGCTCGGGTCATGATCTCAGGGTCCTGGGATCGAGCCCCACATCAGGCTCTCTGCTCAGCGGGGAGCCTGCTATCCCCCCCATCTCTGCCTGCTGCTCTGTCTACTTGTGACCTCTCTCTCTGTGTCAAATAAATAAATGAAATCTTTTTAAAAAGGAAATCATGAGGGGTATTTCAGGCCTATAAATTCTAAAGTTTGTGAAATGATCTTAAATGTTAAGTAATGGATGCATCCAAAGATTTATTCATTTCTTATTAGAGGGATGTGTGTAACAGCAAAAGTCCTGATGTAATAACAATGTCCGGCAATTGAGGTGTCATTAAATAAACTGTAGAGTATATTTCATTCACTAAAAATAACATTATGGAAAAATATTCAATGACTTAAAAACGTTTTCCCAGAACACAATGTGTGTATAAGCTAGTGTGTGTCTATGTGTAAAAGCCAGGTTAAAAGAAATCTGGATGTCCAGATGGATATCCATATCATCCTACTCTTGGAAGTGAGGGACAGAGAAGAGGAAAAACAGAGACAGAGAAGAAGAAGTGAGAGACAATGTATCAGTATACAGAGTAATTATCTCCAACTGGTGGATTAAAAGTTTTTTTATTTATTCTTTTATCTTTATAATTTTCAGGTTTTCTTTTCTTTTTTTTTAATTTTTTTAAAGATTTTATTCATTTATTTGACAGACAGAGATCACAAGTAGGCAGAGAGGCAGGCAGAGAGAGAGAGAGAGAGAGGAGGAAGCAGGCTCCCCGCCAAGCAGGGAGCCCAATGCTGGACTCGATCCCAGGACCCCGAGATCATGACCTGAGCTGAAGGCAGCGGCTTAACCCACTGAGCCACCCAGGCGCCCCAATTTTCAGGTTTTCTATCATAAACATCAACGTTATCACTGAGGGGTTTTTGTTTTTCTAACAAAAACAAAACTGCTACTCTGACAAAGAGTTTATGAATGCAAACAAGTTCACAACTCTAAATATTCATCTATACCAAAAATGACACTATAGGGAGAAGAATTCAATCTCTGTCATCAGTGGAAACACACACACACACACACACACAGAGTTGTACCAGAGTAGTCCTGGGTCTAGCAGTAACAAGACGTGAGGATACCCACTCTGGTTACAGCAGAGATGAGCATCATCCCAGCCTGGGTAACCCCTCCAGACCCAGCAGTTGCAAGCTGTGGCAATATTTGGTCGCCAAAGGCTCCCTCCCCATGGTGGCCATCTTGACTCCAACACACTATACCCAAACACTGTGCACCTGACTACCCTTTTCTGAGTTATATAGGCCTCTATTCCCCTTCCAAGTTCAAGAAACCTCTCCTCACCACAGCTTTCTGAACATTTGTCCACCACTTTATCCTAACTGAATATATGGATTGGAGATATTTATGCTTCCCTATTCTTCTATGCCAGACATATTGGCTGCATACACGTGGAAAGGCCAACAGAGCAGGGAACCTGGGCCATCATTTCTCTCACGTTACATGCTGCCTGCAGTTGTTTCATATTTCTACTAGGAAGTGACCATTGTGTGCCTATCTCACTTTGAGATGAAAAATAAAAAAGTTTCAAAATTCCTGAATAGCCCCATCATGCTTACTAAACGAGAAAGTATAAGAAGTCTGCATGGTAAAGAAGGAAACCCAAAAAAGATATGAAAGAAATCAAAAGAAAGTCACACAGAAAACTTGCACCTACCAGACTCCCTCTGTGGAGTTCCTTTTCCACACTCAGTAACAGATAGGCAAACACACTCTTACCACACTTATGCACTTGTGTGCATATTCCAATGATGCTTTTAATAGTGGTAACTTATTATGCCATCTTTCATAGAAAGATCTAGAAACAGTGTTGCTGAGCTGTTGTGATCTGAGTACTCTCAGATGCTACAATATAACTATTCTGAAAAATAATTTGAGGATACATATGAAGAGTCTTAAAAATATCAACTTAATTTAGATGTAGTGATTCCACTCCTGGAAATCTACTATAAGAAAACTGGAAAAGGCTTTACATATGATCTTGATGATATCACCATTTATAAAATCAAAAAGTTAAAATAATTTAAATTTCTAACAAATAGGTAACATTATTGTTCTTCTAACTGAATAAGTATTTTATATCAAAGCATGCTTATCAAAAATCAGTAATCACAGAAGAACACATTTTGGTATAAGGATAAGCGAAAAGAGCAGGAAACAAATTTGCATGTATACCATAATCTCAACCCTGGAAAACAAACTATGTTCATTTCAATTTCTTTGTTGTTCACCTCTTAATTTGTAGGAATAAATGAGAAATTGATTAAATGTATTTCCCAGTGAGACTAATCTTAGCTTTCCAGTATGATCAAAGCAGTCAGCTCAATTTTCTCCTCAGTGTTCTGGATGCTCAATGTGGTCAGCTGCCCTGGGTGATTTTGTTCATGTCAGAAGCCCTGATAGCTTAAAACTGATCAGCTAACCAGACAGGTCTCCTAGATCTGAGCTGGGCTGCCCACTGTGAGCTGAGCAGTTGTTGATAATCGATACAATTTCTGTTAACAATATGGTCACATGCACTGCTTATTGCTTGTAGTTCATAGCTCACACTTTCATGTCTACCTTTCTAACTGCATTGTAGATATGTGTTGGCAAGAATCTCCATTACTTATATATTCAAGCAAAAGTTACAATAATCCTACTTAAAAATACATTTTCTTTCTCCCAGGACGTAAAAAATATAATTCACTTGGCATTTTGCCCAGATATCTGGTCTATGCAAAACAAAACAAAACAAAACAAACAAACAAAGAACCACAAGACCATTTACTGTTAAGAGAAGAAAACCATTCCAGAATTTGGAAGAAAACAAACAAACAGGTGATCAATTCAGCTCCCTGGTGTGTAAGAAGTCATTAGTGAAAGATTTATTCCAGGATATCACTTCAGAGGGTGGTGTTCTGTTACCTGCTGGAAAATGGGGAGGGAATAATCAAGTTAAGAGAACATTCCACAAAGATAAATTTTCATCTGAAGGAGGGAAACATAGTGTAGGCCTCTATTATACCTAGTAGAAAAACAGTAATAACAACAACAACAATAGGGAAATGCCTTAAAAGCTTAAAGATCTCTCATAGGGGTATCTGGGTAGTTCAGTTAGTTAAGTGTCTGATTCTTGATTTTGGCTCAGGTCATGATCTCAGGGTTGTGAGATCAAGGCCCACATCAGGATTCATGCTAAGTATTGAGTCTGCTTGTCCCTTTCCCTCTGCTCCTTACCCTGCTTGCTCTCTCTCTAACGAATTAAATATTCTTTAAAAAAGAAAAAGAAGAAAACTGTTAAATCTCTCATAAATGCCTGAGTACAATCACCAAAAGCCTAAATCTAAAGACACATGAGGCTCTGCAGCCAATTAAGCCGACTGTGCTCTTTGTCTATGGGGGCCCAGTGTGCCATGGCTGCAAACTGTAGCCTCCTCGGTAGTGTATGCAGCCTGTTGATTGTATGGGTTGCCCTAAGGGACCTTGGAGACAGCCCTTTTGGTGGATGCTGGGGTCTGACCTCATGGCTATCTCCAATTTAGGCTGCAGACAGGAATGCGGGGTGCCTTTGGAAAGCCCCAGGGCACAGTAGCCAGGGTCCACATTGGCCAAGTCATCATGTCCATCCGTACCAAGCTGCAGAACAAGGAGCATGTGATTGAGGCCCTACACAGGGCTAAGTTCAAGTTCCCTGGCCGCCAGAAGATCCACATCTCCAAGAAGTGGGGCTTTACTAAGTTCAATGCGGATGAATTTGAAGACATGGTGGCTGAAAAGCGGCTTATCCCAGATGGCTGTGGGGTCAAATACATCCCTAACCGTGGTCCCTTGGACAAATGGAGGGCTCTGCACTCATGAGAACCTTAGCACTACCCCTTCCCGTCATATTCATGCCCACCAATAAATCCAACTTCCTGTCAAAAAAAAAAAAAAAATAAAGACACATGAGGTCACACTGGTGGTGTGACCTCATGGAGGTCACAAGGAGGTCAGGAGCAATCACAAAGGCACACATATCCTGCCCTTGGCTGTTGTTCCTCATGTTTCTCAAACACCAGACAAAGCTAGTTACCACAAAATCCAGAGGGCAGAGAGTCTGGTCATTAAGCTGGTCCCAGCCAGCCTGAACAGCAGCCCCATCGCTGTGTGGGGGTCAGTAGTATGGAGAGTCACAACATCTCAGATCTGGCATTTTATGCCACAAAATACCACACCTTTGGGGACATTTAGAATCTTTCCACTAATCTATAAGATGTTTCTATTTCAATATCTCTCCTTTAGTGTCAAACTCACAGACTCAAGATATCCTAGGATGGGAAGAAATCCTGAGAGCATTCCATCCCATTCACAAGGTGGAGGATGGGGAGAGAAAAGGTGGTAAGGCAGTGATACTTACAAATGTAGGAGTGGTGATACCTCAGGGGCACTTGGCTTCCTCAAAAGTCAAGATCCCTCATAAATCCACCCACCGGGTCTTACCTGGGACATGTGAACTGCTAAGCAGGACAGCTGAGCACACAGACCCAATTGGTCATCATCTAATATACATAATGAATTTTCTTTTTTATTTACAACTGATTTTATATTTTGAGGGAATTTTTCTTTCAGTAAAATTCCTATATATGATCCAACCACAGTAAGAGCTCTTCTCCAGAACTCTGCCTATTACTTTGGCCTCCCCAGCTTCCCCTCTTCTGGGTAATGGAAGCTTCTCTTCATTTTGAAAAGCTGCATCTTCTCCACTTTCAATCTGTAGGATCTGGAAAACCCTCTTCTTTATTGGTTCTCCAAATCTACCCTTGTTCTGGTCTTGCAGCAATTTTGGAGCCATTCTAGATTCTCATTGTTTCTTGAAACCCAACCAATTACTTACCCAGTGGTTGCTTCCTCTGCAAAGCACCCCTCCTGGCCTTGTGCCTTTCCCTCCCTTCCCCTTAGCACCCAACTCTGGGATTGTTAAGAGTGCCTTTTGTTTCCCTCACCAATGTTTTTCTTCATCCCCATACATATTGCAGATTATTGTCAGACTAAGCACCCTTAAAAAATCATTTTTATTCTGTTCGCCTCAAGAAGCTACAGTGACTTTCTGCCATCTGCCACAGCAAAGCATAAACTCCTCTCCGTTGCTTTTAAGAACCTCAAAAAAAAAAAATCTGTCCAAGTTTATTTCCTTTGGCTCCTTGCAACAATGAACTTTTCACTGCTCTTGAACTCACTCTGCTCTTTGACAACCCGTGTGTACACACAATTCTCCCTCTTGTTGAAACCACCCCCTCCCCCATCTCCCAGCACTTTTTCCCCTCATATCACAAGATCCAAGTCAAAAGTCACCTCCAAATCAGGTAGTCGTTGAACTTCCACAAAGTGCCAACATTATAATATTCTTTACAAAGAAATGAACATACCCATCTTCCCAACTGAATTCGGAAGGACTGCATCTCTTTAGTTCCCATATCTACCCCATAGGAGGTGCTTAATAATAGTAATAATAATAATAGTAATGTTAATAATAATATATAATATTATATGAAATATATAATACTAATGCACATTATTAACTAATATTTATATATAGAACTCACTATTTCCCAGGCATTTTCTAAGGAATATATTTATATTGCTAAAAGACTTTTAAAAGTACATTTTGGCCATAAGAGACTCTTAATCTCAGGAAACAAACTGAGGGTTGCTGGAGGGGAGGGGGGTGGAAGGGATGGAGTGGCTGAGGGATGGACACTGGGGAGGGTGTGTGCTATGGGGAGTGCTGTGAATTGTGTAAGCCTGATGATTCACAGACCTGTACCCCTGAAACAAATAATACATTATATGTTCATTTTTTTAAAAGTACGTTTTGGGCTCTGGTTCAAAGTGGCAACTTAAGAGGATCCTAAAATTTGTGGATAGGGAGGAGCTTGGGGGGATGGGGTAAATGGGTGATAGGCATTAAGGAGGGCACAGGATGTGATAAGCACTGCATGTTATGCACAACTAAGAATCATTGAACATTGTTTCAAAAACTAATGATGTATAATATGTTGGCTAATTAAATTTAAATTTAAAAAAAAAAAGAGGATCTTAAATTCACCTCCTCCCATGAGCACATGATATCAACAGTTATATGTGGAATAGCTTCCCCTGGGGAAAAAACAAAAAACAAAACAAAACAAAAAATCCTAGAAACTGGCTAAGTGGCTCCCAGGCATCACACAAGATGAAGATTAGACAATCCACATAGAAATGGGTAGGAACAGCCAGGACACAATCTCGCCATAAATCTCAGGCCCAGTGCAGCAACCTCACCGTCAAAAAGAAACTCAAAACCCAGGGCTTCTCCCTGAGGAACTTCTAGTTTGAACCCCAACTATTAAGACCTGTACCTGAGAGATGAGCCCCAGAAACATCTCGCTTTGAAAATCAAGGGGCTCCAGCCCTGAGACCCACATGATCCAAGCCTCTGAGAAAGAGCTCTTACAGGACTCAGGCTGGGACGCACCTGTCCCAGGAACCAGGGTAAAGGCAGCAGTCCTTGGAAGCCTGACTTTCTGTGGGACAGGCTCGTTTGTTCATCTTGGAACCTCAGCCTGAGAGGCAGACCTCAAGTCTCATGCACATTTGGGGGCCTCTGTGGCACTCCACGGGAACGGACACCAGGGGCGCATGGGTGGCTCAGTCGCTTAAGCCATCAGTTCCTGGTTTCCGCTCAGGTCATGACCTTAGGGTCCTGAGATTGTGCCCTGTGATGGGTTCCAAGTTCAGCACGCAGCCTGCTGGGATTCCTTCTCTACCGATGCCCCCCCCACACACAATAAATAAATTTAAAAAAAAAAAAGAAAAAAGAGAAGTACAGAGACTGGCAGGCACCATCGTTCGCTCCCTCCCTTTCTTAGGCTGGTGGGCACTATCTTTCTTTTTTTTCTTCCTCCGTTTAACTCTAGGCTTTCTCCCCCATCTCCGGGCAAGCACCATCTCCACACCCACCCTCTGCCTCCCTGAGAGCGGACGCCATCTTTGCGCCGCCCCTCCCCAGCCACGCAGGACCAGCCACCTGGAGCGGAGCTTTTGCGCATGTGTGATGCTCTAGTCTCATGTCTGGTGCCCAGTTTTTGTGGCTTCCCCAGAAGACACCTCTACATCACCTGGCTGTGGAGGCCTGTGGGGCTTACACTCGTGCGTCCCATAGGGCTATAACGGATGGAGAAAGAGTCCTTAAACGGCGACCACAGACAGAGCACAGCAAGAGGCAGCAGACCCAGGAGCTCATTCTGCAGAAGAAGCGTATTTTCTTATCATCACACCTGCAGCCAGAGGGGCAGCCTTTTAATGATACTCACTTCTAGGCTGACTGTCATCCTTTCCAGAACCGCAGCAGGTCGGTGCTATCTTCACGCGCTCCCTCTACCTCACTCCACTGTGACAGTATCTCTCAGAGGAAGCCTATACAGTCATCTGGAGCCCTGGTTTCTCGACAGCCACCCAGGGAACACTTCTAGATCACCTGCCCCTGGGGGCCAGAGGGGTTTACACTTGCCATCCCACAGGACCACGTGTATTTCACTGTATATATTTGCATATTTTAAAAGCTGCTGCCCAAGAGTCTAGATTCTAATCAGCCTGAATCTAGGTGCTGAGATTCTCCTCTTTGGGATGGTGACAGGTCTCGGCACATACTGGAAGCTATTAAAAATAAAACAGGTGGGTGGCTTAGTGAGTTAAGCATCTTGCCTTCAGCTCAGGTCATGATCCCAGGGTCCTGGGATCGAGTCCCACACTGGGCTTCTTGCTCGTTGGAGAGCCTGCTTTCCCCTTTCCCTCTGCCTATAGCGCCTCTTGTTTGTGCTCTCTCTCATGCGCTCTCTGTCAAATTAATTTTTTAAAATTTAAAAAATAAAATAAAATAGGCCACTTGGACAATCACAAAGGTTTGAGAGCAACCAAGAGCCAGGGCAGGGTTGAATAATAGGTTTCATTTTTCACGCAAGGTCATTCTTTCAGGACTGAGAGAGGTGGCTGTTTTATTTAATGCAGAGAAACCAACACAAAGAATCAAGCAAAGTGCAGAAATAGAGGAATATGTTCTAAATGAAATAATAAGATAAAACCTTAGAGAAAAATGTTAATGAGACAGAGGTAAGTAATTTACCTGATAAAGAATTCAAAGTAGTGGTCATAAATACGGTCATGACAATGAAAACACTAGTTTGAAAAGATGTACGCACCCCCATGATCGTTGTGGTATTATTTACAACAGGCAAGAAATGAAAGAAGCCTATCTATTGATGGATGGATGTTTAAAGAAAATGTGGTATATATACATAATAGTTTATTATTCAGCCATGAAAAGAATGAAATTTTGTCACTTGCCACGTCGGACCTTGAGGGTATTATGCTAAAGTAAAGTAAGTGGACAGAGAAAGAAAGATACCATATGATCTCACTTACATGTAGAATCTAAGAAAGAAAAAACTGAACACATAGATACCAGGGAACAGACTGGTAGTTTCTAGAGATGGGAGGAATGGAAGAATAAGGTCAAAACATACAGAATTCCAGTGACAAAATAAATAAATCATGAGGATGTAATATACAGCATGGTTATTATAGTTAATAACCCTGCATTGTATATTTGAAGGTTGCTAGGACAGTAGACCTCAAAAATTCTCAACATAAGAAAAACATTTTGTAACTATGTATGATGATCAGATGTTATTGTGATGATGGTTTTGCAACATGTGTGCATAATCTGCATAATGCAAATATCCAATCATTATGTTGTACACCTAAAAAGTATAATGCTATATGTCACTTATGCCTTAATTTAAAAGAAAGAAGAATTGACTAGAATTAAATCTGAAGTTTTTCTGAAAACTTTTTTCTGAAGTTCAGGCTGCTAATTGGATATGGGGAATATTTTATCTCTATTCGTGCTCAAGATGCTCTGCTCTTAAGTGTATAAGACAATCTTCTCTGTGGAAATAAACAGCAAAAGGAAGGCATGGTGCTATGTCATAGCAGGTATGGAGCTTGTAGAATACATGTTAGTGATTGTTATTAAGTGCAATGTACTTACAGTCTCCAATAATCCTACAAACATGAATAAAATCATTTTCCCTATGAATCTGAATAAAAGTAAATAAAAAATAAATAATCTGAATTTAAAAAAATTAAAAGGTAGGTTTTTACTAAAATTATATTTAAAAATACATAAAAATAAAATTATATTAAACATATAAATTAATTTTGGAAAAACTGATGTTTATGGTATTCATGAACCTTCATTCAAAAATGTGGCTTAGCTCTCTTGCATCTCTTATTTGTATTATGATAACTCCATTACATAAGATACACTCAATAACTTAAACTATCTTAGATATTTGTGCTTTAGTGTTATTCTGAACTATATCTTTATTCCATTGTTGTTGGATTTTTGCTAGTAGGTAGTTAATAATTAATATGAGAGCTATTTTCTTCTCTTTATTTTTTAACAGGTACTTAATTACTTTTTTTACTACTACCAACTGTTTGTATTATGTCTAAGAAAAAAACACCATCTAAAAATAATAATGTCTATTTTTTCCTGTACCTATACCTAGAAAATCTAGGGCAACATCAAGTAAAAGTAATTAATAATAGACATTCTTAGCTCACTCCCGATTATAGTGAAAATGCTTCTGATATTTCATTAAGTACATATGTAGACTTTTGATAGACTAATATTCATTGTCATCTTCTAAAAACTTCTATCAGTAACCTAAAATATTCCATTTTCTTCCTTTAATATATTAATGTAATATAACTGAATCAATCATCCTTATATCCCCAAAATAAAAATGAGTTGTTCTTGCACAGTATTCTCTTAGTTTACTTCTGAATTTGGTATTTTGGCACCTACATGTATAAGTTGTTCTCTTTTTCCTTTCTGTTACATTTGACTGGATTTGTTATCAGGGTTTCCTAGATTCAAAAGTGAACTGGAGAGTTTTTCATTTCTTTCTATGTTTTATGACAGCTGATATAATGTTTTCAAAGCTTGAAATAATTCAAGTTGGGAAGAACATCTAGACCCACAGCTTTTTGGTTCTTGTCAATTATTTGTACTGTCCAAAGGTTTTTTTAAATATTTATTTCTTCAGCTTATCAACTTAACCTTGATTTTGGTTATTTACAGTTTCTCAGAAAAGTATCTACTTTAATTAGATTTTCAAATTCATGGCCATCCATAGCTCTTTTCTCTAATTTTAAAAATCATTGATTTATGGTGTCATAGCACTCTTTTTAATTCTTTTTGTCTACTTTTCTGGATTCAACTTGGCAATGATGTTTCTATTTTATGATTTTGTTTTTCTGAGAGCTAATTCTTGAATTTACTTAACAATGCTGCAGATGTTTCTGTTTTATAATTCATTAACTTCTGAATTCGTATTTATTACTGTTCTTTTTTGTGTGTTTGTTTTGTTATAAAAAGAACAAATATGACTATGTATTTTTCTCTGAATGTATACCCCATCATAATACATAACTTTATGTATATAATGAAATATATAACATATACTATATATATTTATTAAATATATAATGTATATTTTATATTAATAAATATGTGTGTACATAAATATATAAATATAAAAATAAATATATACACATACATATAGTGTGTGTTATTTTCAAATAATCTTTATCTTTTCCCTATAATAAAATCATCTGCTTATTATGTCAAGTTCATATTGGTTATTTCAGCCATAACATGTTATGCTTTCAGATTCTGTTTTCTTACTTATTTTATAAATGTGTGTTGGCTAAATGGAGTGTATTTCCTTTGCTTTTATCTCTTTCAGTGTAAGATTCCATGCCACCATAACCTTGATATCAACATGGAAGAAAAAGATCTCATTATAAATAGAGACATAGTATTAGAAGTCCTAGCAACAGCAATCAGACAACAAAGAGAAATAAAAGGTATCCAAACTGGCAATGAAGAAGTCAAACTCTCTCTCTTCACAGATGACATGATTCTTTATATGGAAAACCCAAAAGACTCCACCCCCAAACTACTAGAGCTCATACAGCAATTCAGTAACGTGGCAGGATACAAAGTCAATGTACAGAAATCAGTGGCTTTCTTATATACTAACAATGAAAATACAGAAAGGGGAATTAGAGAATCTATTCCATTTACTATAGCACCAAGAACCATAAGATACCTGGGAATAAACCTAACCAAAGAGGTAAAGGATCTGTACTCGAGGAACTACAGAACATTCATGAAAGAAATTGAAGAAGACACAAAAAGATGGAAGACCATTCCATGCTCTTGGATTGGAAGAATAAACATTGTTAAAATGTCTATACTGCCTAGAGCAATCTATACCTTCAATGCCATTCTGATCAAAATTCCACCGGTATTTTTCAAAGAGCTGGAGAAAATAATCCAGAAATTTGTATGGAACCAGAAGAGACCCCGAATCGCTAAGAAAATGTTGAAAAACAAAAATAAAACTGGGGGCATCACGTTACCTGATTTCAAGCTTTACTAGAGAAACAAAATTTTTAAAGAAGTCTTCAACAAATCAAATTCACAAGAAAATTAAAAGAATAGTATATTATCACCAAATAGCGTCTATCTTAGGAATGTTATTGTTTATCATTAAGAAATCTATTAAATAAAAGGTTATAAACAATCAAAGCATCTTGACAACAGATGCCAAAAAAATAAATAAAATTCCACACATTTCCCATGAAAACCTTCAATAAGCTAACAGTGGAATAAAATTGAATTTAATAAAGGCCATTAACAAGAAACTTACATAAACCTTATATTTAGTTGTGGAATATGAAAGTTATCTCCACTAAGTCAGGAAAAAGATAAGGATGCCCATTAGTGCTGTTATCAGTCAGCATGACAACGCAGGTCCAAGGGAAAATCAATAAATAAGTGTTAAAATGATCAGAACAAAAACAATGAAACTGCCATCTCTGAAGATAATCTTATGCCTAGGTAAGCCAGGTAAATCAAATCTAAAACTTTTAGAGTCAGTGAAATAGCCAGGTAAGCTCAGCAACAACAAAATGAACAGATTTCCCATAACCCAGCCATGATGGATTAGCAAATTTAGTTTTTTAAAATAGATTCAATTCACTATAGCAACAGAGCCCATGAACTAATTAGGAATAATGTCAACACAAATGTGCAAAACCTTAGAGAAATAAGCTGTAAAACCTCACTAGAGAATATAAAAGAAAACTTGAATAAACAGAAAGACATGATGTGTTTCTTGATTTGCAAATGGTCCCCTGTGCATGGAGGACAAGGAGAAACTAAACAAAGAAGCAGACCACTCCATGTTAGTAGGTGGCAGATTTCAAAAGTTAGGATACTTACGTATGAGGCTTGTCTTAGGCAGCCATAGACCAGTAAATCTCCACACCCACCCGCCAGAATCCTCAGAGATCTTACTTAACTGGGTTCAACCATCAGTCAGTCCAGATGGTCTCAACAACACCTCACTCTCTCAAAGCTATGTCCTTGAAACAACTCCTAGTTTTGGAATGGTGGGTGGAACACACATTCCAAAGAGGGATGGAAATAAGAAGTCTACTTGCTGACGTCCAGCTTGAGGGTCAGCTGGTGGTCACATCCTCCTGAAAACCTCCTCCAACAGTGTCCCTGTATGGAAAGATTCACTATTGTAACATGGTAACTTCTCCGCAGTTAGTCAACACTTATCACTGAGCTTAACAGTTGATTCCCAAGTATATGAGCAGAAACATATAGAATGTTTTTTAAAATGTGAAAAAGAACAAGTGGTGAATTACCCTGCAGAATACCTAAATTTCCTTTAAAGCTCTGATAAAATGGTGGAGCAATGGCACAGCATAGGGAAGATCATCATTGAGACAGAAGAGATTTCAGGAACATACTCTGTATATATGGTAATTCGGTAAATGTTATATTTCAAACAATAGAATTAGAGTGCCTTCAGCAGCTTCTAGTGAAAATGCAGACTAATCGAAGGAAGGGAAACTCACCACCACTACACACCTTACTCCCAACAATTAGAATACCCAGATTTTTTGTAGTTTATTCTGCATAGCTCAACTCAAAAGCAGAAAAAGACTATCTTCCAGAGCCAGAAATAAAGAACTTTATTGAGTTGGAGTTGAAGCTGTATGACGCAGAGAAATAATTGGATTTGATACGTATTCAGGAATTTATATTCTAATATTTGTATCTGCTTTATGTTAAGAAACAGGAAAGGGTGGTCCCATCAGGAAAATACTTCCTGCCACTGCAAGATTGCAACTCAAAAACCTCATGGTTATTGGTGAAAACAGTAGACCTAGCAGCCCTTCCATCTGTAACATTTTCCCACTGACAAGGAAGATGGGGCAGAAACTGGTCCTGTGAACACTACACTACTGGTGATTTAATAATTGATTTTTTTTCTAGATTTTATTCATTTATTTGAGAGATTAAGAGAAAGCATGAACAAGGGAAGGGGCAGTGGGAGACAAAGACTCCCCACTGAGCAAGGAGCCTGACACAGGATTGGATCCCAGAACCCTGAGATCATGACCTGAGCCAAAAGCAGACATTTAACCGACTGAGCCACCCAGGCGCCCTACCATCGATACTATTCTTGGGTGAATTCAAAAGCTCTCTAACTAGGTACAAGTCTACACAGCTTATTGGTTTTCCAATAGAAGCGATAGATCTAGGTCTAATAATGGTATTGACAATGATGAAGTCAAAGCAGGAATTTTCTATTTCTTAGTCCTTGAGGCTACCATAGATGTAATCAAGGCCTATCCGTCATTATCACCACCCTCGAGCTCTCTAATCATGCTGCTGTGGTTGACCAGAAGGTTATCTATGAGATTAATTGAAACCTCAATACTGAGAGTCCGCATGACACTGTTCCTAACCAGAAGAATGGATGAAAACCTTGTGAGCACACCTCAGACTCCTCAGACTTTGTTTTCTTTATTCTAAAGGTGCTGTTTGCCTTCTTAAAGCTTATTCACTTCATGTGATCTATTTCTGGACTCCGATGAAATGACATGCAGTAGGAATGGCATCTAAGCTTCCTGAGTACCTACAGCAGGATGAATCCCAGAAACATGGGTGAAACTTAGCTAGTGGGAAACAGGGAATGGGAGAGAGTTGGACAGATAGATTCCCCCTCCTTTCTTCCTCAATGAATTTTCGAAAACTCAGCTTCTCTTTTCTTTTTTTTTTTCAATTTATTTATTTTCAGAAAAACAGTATTCATTATTTTTTCACCACACCCAGTGCTCCATGCAAGCCGTGCCCTCTATAATACCCACCACCTGGTACCCCAACCTCCCACCCCCCCGCCACTTCAAACCCCTCAGATTGTTTTTCAGAGTCCATAGTCTCTCATGGTTCACCTCCCCTTCCAATTTACCCAAATTCCCTACTCCTCTCTAACACCCCTTTTCTTCCATGCTATTTGTTATGCTCCACAAATAAGTGAAACCATATGATAATTGACTCTCTCTGCTTGACTTATTTCACTCAGCATAATCTCTTCCAGTCCCGTCCATATTGCTACAAAAGTTGGGTATTCATCCTTTCTGATGGAGGCATAATACTCCATAGTGTATATGGACCACATCTTCCTTATCAGCTTCTCTTTTCTTACCTTTCAGACCTGTGTGCTGAGTAAACACCTTTACTCCGTGACCTGCCAAGTCTCATCTTACTTTTTGTGAAGCTGTACCTACTGTTTCACTTTGCTTCTTTCCTTGCCTTATTTGACTTTTTCCTCAGTCTCACTACCCTTGGTTTGTGTTTTCCAAATACAGAAGTAGTACTTTCAATCCTAGCTCACTCTCCTTTCTTATCAGGCCCAGACTAATTAGCAAGATTTTGTATTCTTTCACTTAATTCCTCAAATTTCGATAATGCCCTGAATATTGGACTGACAGAATTCCAAGCCCATACCACCTTCCATCTGGCCATGTATGCTACCATCACAACTCCTGGGCAATTATATCATAAATGATTGACTATAACGGAGTACACTGACAGATATTCATTCTGTTGGTCCCCTGTCACCCTCTTCATGGTAAACATACTGCTGTCTGCTGTGCTGGATTATCTGGGTCTCAATCATGTCCATGTTGCCCATTCCACATCAAGACCAACTGAAGCATGCAAAATATAGGTTGGTACCCCACTGACTTCAAAGTTTTCTTCAATTACCAGCCTGTCATTATCATTCTCTGTGGTGATCTAGTCAAAACTACTGGGAGCTATGTGCGTACTGAGCCACGCCTCACCTGTGGCTGAGGACTTGTCTGGACCACACTAGACCCGATGTATATGAAACACACCGTTTCTCACTGGTGAGACTCAGAAAGTCTTGTGTGCTTGACTCTTGGAGCTCTGAAACGACCACTTGAGTAAGCCGGGAGTAGCCTGCCAAATGACAAAACGTGCATGGCTCCCTCAGACAACCATTACCACCTGTGTGTGAGGCTATCCTAACCCTCTGCCAACTCATTAGCTGACTGCAGATGCATTAGAAGGCTAACCAAAACACACACAGAGAAGCCCTGCTCTATAGAACTACCCAGCTGAACTATAAACTTATAAGCAATAATAAATGTTTGAGTCTTTAAGGCACCAAATTTTAGGGTGATTTAAAAGGCATCGGTCACTAACTGATACAAAATTTAGTAGGGTGACATTTTCTAAGACTTTACATACCGTGGAAAATGTTTATACCTCTCTCTTACCATCTACCTAACCCACATTTAAAATTCTTGACTTACGGAGTTCTTTTCTAGATACTCCTATACATTGCTTTACTATCTTCTAGCATTATACTTTGCTGACTTGTAGTCCTTTGTCTTTAGATTTCATGTCCAAATGCTTATGATATTTTTATTCATCTTTATAGTGAGACATATTTCCATGATTTGGAATTTTGTCAACTTTTCTTCAAACATAATGAGCCCTTTTAATCTGTATGCTGGGGAGTATTTTTTTCAGTGACATCTTTTAGTATCACTTCTGTTTCAACTGTTAAATACCTACAACTTAAAATCTTTCTCTTTATTGTATGTCCTTTATAAAGAGTCTTTTTCACAGTATTTAACATTCTTTGATTTTAAAGTTATTCCTATTCCCATGATTGATTTTGTATCAACATTCTGCTTTTTCCAATATTGATTTTAATCTTCTCTGAATTTTCCATTGTTGTGTGATCTTTTCTCCTTAAATCCAGTTTCATCTTCACCGCTGTTGACTTGTAAGTTCATCTGATACCTTCTCTTTATAACTTGTTCTCTTTCTATATCTTTCTGTGCCTATTTTATAGATGCCACGCCTTTTTTTTTTAACAGATGTATTTATTTGGTTGAAAGAGTGGAAGAGAGAGACAGCTGCTGGTGGAGAGGGGCAGAATGAGAGAGAGAGAATTTCAAGCAGACTCCATGCTGAGGGTGAAGCACAATGCAGGGCTCAATCCCATGACCCTGAGATCATGACCTGAGCCGAAACCAAGTGTCAGATGCTTAACTGACTGAGCCACTCAGGCACCCCAGATGCCACATCTTTATATATGTTATTGTAGATACTACTTTTTTCTAACCTTTTTCCTAACTCAAGGGTTAATCATTTAAAGATATTTCTATTCCTCTGAGTTATAATAGTCACATAACACTACTTTTATTCTGAAATAGTTTTGCATATTGAGCAACACTCCAGCTGTCATTGAGGTCTGTTCTTGTTTTTCAATTTACTCCTCATGAAATGAAGAAAGATACATCTAGACCCAGTGTTTGCCAATACATTGGGATTGTGATTTAGCTTTAGTACAGTTTATTACAATTGGAAGGCATATCATTATATGCATTTAACTCAATTTCCAGGGCTTGGAGATATTCTTCTATTATGCCTTTCACGATTTCAGTGAAAGCATTAATCACTTTCTATTAATGCTACTTGATTCTTTGATATTGTGAGCCATCGGGGTATTAGGGTCATTCTTATTTTTGCTCTCCCCCTTTAAAATCTTTTTATATATTGGGACTATATCTCCAGTAATACAAAGCAGAATTCTGTTGCCTCCCTATACCCAAATGCTCATCTCTTCCCTGTTGTTTTCTGGAAGTCTTAGCATTCAATTAATGTGTAAAAACAAGTACTAATGAGGCAGGTGGACATACCTGCAACATATTCAGAAGTATAAGGACCACAATTAGAAAGAATAGAAATATCTTTATTATCTCAGTCAGTTAAGCATCTGACACTTGGTTTCGGCTCAGGTCATGATCTCAGGGTCATGGGATTGAGCCCTGCATTGTGCTTCACCCTCAGCATGGAGTCTGCTTGAAATTCTCTCTCTCTCTCTCATTCTGCCCCTCTCCACCAGAAAGGCAGACAGTGATACAGGGATGATGATAGGCTTGGTTAAGTTCCAGATAGCAAAATAGATGTCAACGGTCGCTTCAGCTCCATTTGTCTTACATAATAGAAAAATTTCCCAGAAGCTGGAAACAGATATGCCTCAGCTTACTTCTAAGGGTATTTTCAGTTCTTGGTCTTTGCGTGTGTAGTGGTGAGGTGGGGTGTGTGTAGAGAAGAGGGACATTGTAGGGAGATGGGGAGTAACTGGGCCTTTAGAGTGGGCATTGTAGAGGAAGGTAGGGACTAAGTCAAGGAATTCTTGACATATACATTTCAACCCAGCAGCTACTACCCTACCATGTTTCCTCAAAATTCAGTTTTATCATTTAGATAGGCTTGTATAAATCTGTCAAGTAATTTTTGAGATTACTATTATCGAAAAACTCTTGAAGTTGACAGTTACTTGATATGTCCCAAAGAAAAATATAGGTAATTTCAACCTCAACTAGGATGAAGAGAGATTTGATATTTTATTTTTATATTAAAAGTTTTTAAAAGATTTATTTATTTATTTCAGAGAGAGACGGGGGAAGAGGACACACATGTGCAGGGGGGAAAGGCAGAGGGAGAGGCAGTGAGAATCTTAAGCAGATTCCACACTGAGTACAGAGCCCCATATGGGGTTCAGTCTTACAACATGGAGATCATGCTCTGAGCCTGAATTGAGAGTCAGACATGCAACTGACTGTGTCACACAGGAACCCCATTAAAAAAAAATACTTTTAAAGATTTTATTTTTTACCCAATCTCTACACCCATCGTGCAGAGATTCAAACTCATAACCTCAAAATCAAGAGTCACTTGCTCCACCAACAGAGCCAGCATTTGGTATTTCAAATACACATAAATACTATGAATGTATGTTGAAGTTACTGAAATTACTCTATGAATAATATGAATCGCTGCTAGCAAAACATTTCTGTTTCATTTGGGCTTGCAAATCAGCAGAAACCCAAGTCTGTTAAAAATTAGTATAATAGCATATTTCTGAAATATTACCAGATGTATTTTTTTATTTTCAGAAATTCTTGCTCCAAACACTGAAGCTGAGGCATCTAGTGCTTCAGAAATAAAAGATAGATAGAGCCAAGAACAATGAAGGAATTGTCCAACATTGACTTTCAAAGCAAACTTTCTCAAAAAGCACAAGTAGAAACAGTACTCCTCTGTTGCCAGAATCAGTGATGAAGGAAGAGGAGCTCTCTAAATCCAACTGTGTCCCTCTAAATATGCTGAATTAGACCTGGCTGAGGCTTTTTCCCTGTTGCCTAAACTAGTTGGGTTTCTGTCATGTGAGGGAAAATAATCCTTTACCTATATATTGCTTTTATTTAATGTGCTAAACACTAGCCTTAAAAGTCAAGTGTACAATATCAGAGTCTAATTGTAAGGTCAGTGAACTGAGTCCTGGGTTTGAAATTCAGAACCCCAAACTGTATATTTATTTACAACTGACTTTTTTTTTTTTTTACCTTGGAACTTTTTATTGGCCTCCTGCTCCCCAAAGTGTACCCTGCTTCTGCTCCCTCAACGCCTCAGAACTTTGGTATCATTGGTCTCAGACACGACCTTGCCGTCCACAATCCTGCAGGTAGTGGTTTTCTGGATGGTCTGCATGGAGCTGCTGCTGTCCAGGGCGTCACTGAGATTGAAGTCCTCTCCATCTTCCAGCAGACGACGGTAGGTGGCGATCTCAGCCTCCAGCTTGACCTTGACATTCAACAGGGCTTCCTACTCCTGGGCCTGGCGCTGCCCCTCTGCCCGGGTCTGGGACAGTTCAGACTCCAGGTGCAGCAGGACCCCGTTGAGCTGCTCCATCTGCATGGCGTAGCGGGTTTCGACCTCCCTGAGGCTGTTCTCTAAGCTGGCCTTCAGGTTTCTCATCGAATCCAGGTTGATCTCCAAGGACTGGGCGGTACGTCTCAGCTCCGTGAGGGTCATCTCAGCCTCTCCTATCTCTGAGGTCTGTGTGGTGATCACTGTGGTGCTTTCCTCAATCTGCTGGGACCAGTATTTGTCCAGCTCCTCTCGGTTCTTCCGAGCCAGCTCATCATACTGGGCCCGGATGTCTGCCATGATCTTGCTGAGGTCCTGAGACTTGGGGGCATCCAACTCCACGGTCAACCCGGAGTTGGCAATTTGGTTCTGTAGACCCTTTACTTCCTCCTCATGGTTCTTCTTCATAAAGAGCAACTCCTCCTTGAGAGCCTCAATCTCTGTCTCCAGCTGCAGCCTAGTGACATTGGTGTCATCGATGACCTTGCGGAGCCCGTGGATGTCACTCTCCACGGACTGGCGCATGGCCAGTTCCGTCTCATACTTGAGTCTGAAGTCATCAGCAGCAAGACGGGCATTGTCAATCTGCAGAACGATGCGGGCATTGTCCACAGAACTTGCAAAAATCTGAGACCTCAGCTCCTCGATGGTCTTGAAGTAATGCCCCCAGTCTCTGACCTGGGGTCCCTTCTTCTCCAGGTTCCCGGATTCTCACCTCCAGTCTCTGATTATCTGCCTCCAGCCTCCTCACGCTCTCCAGGTAGGAGGCCAGGCTGTCATTCAGGTCTTGCATGGTCTCCTTCTCGCCCTGCATGCCCCCTATGCCGGCCAGACCCCTGGCCATCCCGGCAGCCAACCCCGTGGCCAGGCCCCTGGACCCCCGGAAGCTGGTGGAGCGGGATACGGAGATCCGGGAGCCTGAGCCTCTGGCGCCTGCATAGACGCTGGTCGCGCTGCTGACAGGCCAGACCCGGTGGCTGGGCGACTGCATGGAGCCCAGGGACTGATAGTTGGAAGAGAAGGTGGAGTGGGTGGTGAAGCTCATGCTGTTCGGAGAGTAAGATGAGAGGCCAGGACTCGAGCGCGGGCCAGGAAGCGTGCCAGGTCCGCGACTTACAACTGACTTTTAATTTAAGATTGAGCAATCCATCATTTTGCTACTTCTAGTTTAATGGATTGAACCTAAAACACTTCTCTTGGAAGTTTTTCCTAGCCCTAGATAAAAGCACAGTCTTAATACTCCTATCAACATGATTTTTTTGCGACACACTCAAAAGTTAGCATATAATGCTCTCACCTCCTTTACTCATTTGTTCGTGGCATAATACATCTCCCATTTTCCTTCTTGAAGATTTGCTCTGACCACACTGACACCAGCTGTTCTCCAGGGGGTGCCCACAGAGATTAGGGATTGGATCTGTTTATCTTGCTCTGAAAGCCCCTTCTTTGGCAGAGTATGCATTGTCATTGTGTTCCATTTTAGTTTCCACGTTTGTTGAGTGGATCTTCTACTTGGTATTTTCACTTGCATGTTAGTTTTTCATTTGCGATATTCATTCCCTTTAATTGCAAGTTTAGTGTTTTGTTCCAAGGACCTGCTTTCCCTATCATGCTCATGGTTAAGTGTAGACCTAACTGAGTGTCAGCAAAGTGCTCTGCAAAGGAAATTTCACAGACAGATGCATATTTGATGAAGAAAAAAACAAAAGACGGTCTTTCTCTTGGGTACTTCACAGTATAGAGAAGGAGAAAGACAAAAATCATTGATGACAGCAAAGAGCATCATGGTTACAAAATAAACAGTATTGAAGCTTAATCCTTAAATTCTTTAGCATTCATTAATGATAGTGTTAACAGCAAAATAGAGGACTATAATTTTGAAAAATATTCAGATCTGGTAAGGAGTTGCAATTTCTGGCTTCAAATCCCATTTCAATACTGTATCATTTCAATACTGTATCATTTAACTTCTTGGGTTCTGTTCTCTCTATAAAATGAGCAACCCAAGCAAGATGGCCTCCAGCATTCTATCTGGCTACGACATGCCACAAATCCTGATTCTCAAGGCTGTAGAAAATGTTCTCCTTCTAGTAACTCCTACTAGTTATCTAACTATAACCTGTCAATAATGTACTTTTAAATACATGGCTTTGAAGATCTCACTGCCAACTTGCCTAGCTGTGTTTATTTCCTCTCAAGCTGAACTATCAAAGTGAGAATTAAAAATTGGACATATTATTGGTGATCATAGAAAATTCCTGTGAATCAGACCAGTAGCCATCTGGGTCTTGAGTGTGTTTGAAAACACTGCCAAGCTTGGGGAAGGTCCCTTATTCAGGCTTCTGGCTACAGGTACTGAGTCAGATTCCATCTCCGATTGAAATCCTCGTTGGGAGGAGGCTTTGTGCTTGGAGAGCCTGTTGTTGTAGCTGTGTGGTTGTGGATGTCACTTTGCTCATGGGAACATGGCCTATGAAAGACACAGGGGGAGTACTGCAGCCATACTTTACTTCTAGTTCCCTAGCATTGGTTACTCTCAATTCCTTTGTGGTGTGGATATGTACATTTCTCAGATTTCCTCAGCATGTCTTTGGAAGGCTAGAAGGCCTGCTCTTATTTGAAGAGTTCTTATTTGAACACCCCTTTCCCCCACAGATAATTAATATATGCACACTGGTGTAAAACAAAGCATCATTCATGGAGAAGAAATACCTCATGCTTTGAGAACTCTCATTAGAAGCATCAGAATTATTCATTTGGAACCATTTTATACTAAACCATTCTGGAAGAAGTGGGAAACCCAGGATAACTGGAAAACCAAAGATGTCTTATTATCTCTGAATTAGTAACAGATTTACTTAATTGTGTTAATGAATTGGCAATTTTGTCTTGCATTTTACATAGCTAAAATTTCTTGGGCACAGACATTAAGTCTGGATATGCACTAATTCACATGATTCGTGTAATAAACCTCAGAGTTATGTGAAATCATTTCTCCTATTCTAGATATAAGAAAACCAAAGTTAAGGGGGGCCTGGGTGGCTCAGATAGTTAAGTGTCCAGCTCTTGGTTTATGTTCAGGACATGATCTCAAGATTAAGAGATTGAGCCCCATGGGCAACACGCTCAACGGGGAGACACCTTAACCTTTTTTCCCCTCTGCCTCTCTCCTGACTCGTGTTCACTTTCTCTCTCACTCTCTAGAATAAATAAATAAATCTTTAAGAAAAAATAAAGAAAACCAAAATTGATGGAAGCTTGGAGAGGAACTTCCTCAAAGCTTTGCAGCTGTAACTAGTTGAAATAGGACTTGGCTTTGTGTCTGCCTGACTCTGAAAAATATTTTCCTAAGAACTATCATACACCATCCCTCCTGTTGAAATCTCTCGAGTCAGACCATAGGAGTTTCTCAACTAGCTCTTGCTCCTCTTCTCTCAGTGTCTATTAATGGTCCACCATTTTCCTACTTCTCTAGAACCTAAACAAGCACTACCCAGTAGAAATATAATATGACCCCTGAAACAAATAATACACTATATGTTAATTTAAAAAGAGAGAATAAAAAAAAGAAATACAATGTGAGCTGCGTATGTAATTTTACATGTTCTAGTAGCTACATTAAAAGTTTTAAACATGTTAATTTTTAAATATTGTATTTACACTAAAATATACAAAATATCAGCATTTCAACATGTAATCAATATTAAATCAATGAGATAGTTACATTCTTTGATGAAAAATTATTAGAAATCCAGAGTATATTTTATACTTACACTGCATCTCAGTTTAGACTAGCCACAGTTCAGCTGATTAATAACCACATGTGACTGTGGCTACCACATTGGATAATGCAGGTCTAGACCTTACGGTTACCTTTCACTCATTCTCTCACTCTCCATATCAAACACTTACCATGTCCCTTAAGACCACATTATTTCTTTATCTACCAAACACCTTAATTACCTCAAAAGTCCCCCATCTGTCTGTTTCCTTGTTCCAATCCATCAAATAAACTACTACAACACTAACTTTCCCAAAGTGCTACGAAAAAAAAAAAGTCAATTGTTCCCCATTCTTACCAAACAGCATTCAAATGCCTCAACCTGACACTCAAAACCCTCCATAAAATGCCCCCTCATTATTTTACAGTCTCGTGTTTCATTGCTTCCCTTGATTCAGCTAATCCAGTCTATGGATTTCCCCCCAATCATACCCCTACATTACCAAATCTGTGCCTTTGGTCATTGACCTCCACTCTTCTGCTGATTAACATTTTACCTTTCCTTCAGAGTTGTGGTTGAGCTCTACTTTTTCAGTAATAGTTGCCTGTTCTTCCCAACTGGATGGGATGTCCTCATTTTTTCACAGCACAATCCTGTATTTTTTATGCAATTTAGGCAAACCCATTTCAACTTAGAATTTTGCATAAGAATTTTCTTATCCCTTCTATAGTTTAACCTGTTGGCCTGTATAGTATCTTTAAATCTTAATATCACAGGTAGATCTCAACTGGTTTCATTAATCTCTAGGTAGATAAGAGAAGCAAATCTCTGAGCTCCACTGGTGGCAGTAAGCAAAAATATGAAAAACAAAATTTTTGAAATAGTTTCTCATTATTCAGGCAACAGAAGATACCCACAAAACAACATATTTAATGTGATAGAGTTTTCCTATAAAGTTGGACTAGGTAGCTAAGATTAAAAGTCAATAATGAGCCTATAAACTTTCTAACAGGAATGTATTTTACAAGCAGACTTGTGGAAAGTACCGGATGTGAGAGGAAAGATGGAACCATTATTAAACTGCTGTCATATTGTAATTTATATATAAAATGTACATTTCCTCACCTTGTCTGGGAGCATTTTTCCAATACTGTAATCTTCATTTTGGCTTCTCCTAGTCATCAAATTCTATATCCAGAACCAGTAAGCTTAGGATTTTATTCATTTTTGTAAGACACAAGTTGATAAAGCAGCAGACCAGTAGTATGTAAAGAAATATAAAGTTTCTTCAAAATAAGTCAAATCAATGGGAATAAATTGTTAAGTACATAAATGAGAGCAGCAATCGCTTCAGCCCATTTGTCTGAAAGGCACCCACCCCCTTAGAGCATATTCAAAGAAAGAAAAACAGCACTAAGTTTTTGGACCCGTGCCCAGGATCCTTTTCTTCTAAATATGGGAATAGATATTTAAGTCCCGGTACCGTCATATCCACTCTTCGGGTTGCTTCTGTGATTCTGCTTCCCCACAAAATGACTGGTTCTTGTCCCCCGCCGACTGCATCAATTCGATTCCATTCACTTATGCAGGGATCCAGGAAAGTGGACATAATTCAAACCAGAGACAGTGAACTACTTAGTGTTTGAGATTTTTTTTTCCCCCCAGTTCCTAATAGCCTATCAGCTACAGCAGAAAGAAGAGTTTTTAGAGTTGGCTTATTTTGAAAGCTAACCAGAGATACCCATTGCTGGCTTATTTAGTCTCTTATTTAATATTGATGGTGGTAATTTCCTTGGAGAGTTTGACCTGGGGAGGAGTTTAACCCATGTGTCTTTTATAAAACTAGGGCAGTCAGGTTAAGATTCTGTCTTAAGGAGACAGTTTCCATATTCACGATAACCACAAACCCAGGTTGTCCCGATTTCCACAGTGACACCACATTGATGCTTGGCTCAATATAGCCTCTGGTGGCAAAGTAGGCCACTCTAAGGGGTCCCCCTGTCTCCCAACAGGCCCCAGTTGGCTGGTGACCGGTGCAAATGGCCTGAAGCCCCTTGGGATGGATTTTCCCAGGAGAAAGACCGGCATCTCCTCCCAATGAGGTCAAGTGAGGATGAGATCGTCGCGTTTTGATAATTAAAAAATTGTAAACTAATTTGTATCACCAGCTGATGAGAAGGGAACATGAGACATATATATGTATATAAAAACTTCTGTATTTGGCTTCCTCATAAGCTACAGAAGTAACTACAGCCACAATCGGTCGAAGCGGTTCTAGATTTTACTTGTCCATGGGAATGAATAATAGTTTGATATATCTTCTTTTCAAGGCAATTCAGTATAATTTGTGTTTACACAGCACTGTTTACAAATATTCTAACTGTAAAATCCATGTGGCAATAATAGAAATATCTTCCAGATCAGTGAATGTTTGGGAGTGTGTCTCACACTATGGAATATATTTAACTCAGAGGACTCACAGCAGAGAATTTTAAGAAAACTGCTGCAATATGAAGAAATGGCAGGGATGATTTAAACAAGGCTTCATAAAAATTTGTCCTGGTTGAGCTTGCCATGCATATTAATTCACTCCAGTGATAGCAATCAGGTCACAAATAGAGGGTGTGGGCCAGGGTAGCACAGAATGATGAGGGCTGGTAGTACCGGGAACAGAAGCAGAACAACAACAAAAAAAAGGTGATAAAATCCTTCTTTGTGGTGGATCTTTGCTTTGAGGTTAAAGTCGTCCTTATTACCATCAACTCAACAACTCTACTATATTTATGCTTCTCAATATGGCTTGAAACTCTTGTGGAAATTCCAAGCTTCCTGAAAGAAACATTCTGGGTTACCCTATCTTTTAGTTTGAATAATAATGGGTTTTTCAAAGCCCATCCACCTGCAATCTGTGGTTTGTGTTTGTGTATGTGTGTGTTCTGTGAACACTCAAATAAGAAAGCAAAGCATAACCACCTACTTTGGGACTCACAAACAGAGTGCAAATGGGAAAAAATGCATTTATTTGTAAAAGAAAAATTAAGAGTCACTTGGAATACATGATTTATTACCACCAAATACATACTGGGCACTGTCTAAAGCACTTATAAAAGATTGTTTTTTGACTCCTGGAAGGGATCAATTGGCTCTTCATGTATGTAAGTGTCTCTCACACACCAAAGTGTCTTTTATTTATTTGAGGCAGTTGTTCCTGGGTTCCTCAAATAACTACACTTCATCAATCCATTGTCTTGCGGGGTATACATGGAAAAATATTGTGTTCTTGGAAATACCTTACACTTGGGTTGATGTCCCATGTAAGTCAATGCATAATAAGGGACTTCACAATCACAGGTTTGCAAAATTGATAATAAATATTAGCTCCCAGCAGCAAAAGAAGAAATCTACATTCCTGTTGTGTTCCCCTTGTCCTTCCCCAAACAAATCTAGAGAACCAATGGGGACATCTGCTGCTACTCTATTCTAATGGGAAATTATCTTCGACTCTGAGATTTATACTTGAGTGTTGGAATAAGACCTAAACTAGAATGAGTTCTGTCATGCATTCTTTTTTTTTTTCAAAGATTTTATTTATTTATTTATTTGACAGACAGAGATCACAAGTAGGCAGAGAGGCAGGCAGAGAGAGAGAAAGGGAAGTAGACTCCCCACTGAGCAGAAAGCCTCATGCGGGGCTCGATCCCAAGACCCTGGGACCACGACCCGAACCAAAGGCAGAGACCCTAGCCACCCCAAGAGAGGGGTGGAGACCCTGAGCCACCCAGGCGCCCCTCTATCATGTATTCTTATGGCTTATGCTACCTAAAAACCGTTTCTAGGTCAATTTCAGTGAAGAAAACCTGCCAGGAGATTGGGAATGTCTTCCAAATACTTAAGCAAATTTTGTATTGAAAGTGAACTGCTGGGTGCCTGGGTGGCTCCCAGCTCAGGTCATGATCCCAGGGTCCTGGGATTGAGTCCCGCATCGGACTGTCTGCTAAGCTGGGGTCTGCTTCTCCCTCTCCCTCCACCCCTACCCCCTACTCATGCTCACTGCTCTCTTTTTCTCTCTCTCTCTCAAATAAAAAAATAAAATCTTAAACCAACAACAACAACAAAAAAAGAAAGTTAACTGCTGAAAGGATATAACTATATGCTTTTTAAATGAGACCTCTGGAATCAAGGGACATAAAGCAACTGCGAAATGTTCATGACCCTCCTCCCCTGCTTAATAAAGGCACCTTTATTTCACCAGAAATAAAATTTTATTAGTAACATGTCAAATATGTTTTAAAATACAGTTACCTTTCTTCTTCCTCTCAGTTTAAAAAACAATCCAATAAAAACTCTAAATCATGACCCAAATATTTTTAAATGTGAAAATGACATATTTTAGATTATGTAACAGATACACAGTTTCCCAAATAAATGTTGTAGAACACCATCTGCTTGATATTTGGGTGCATTCCCACAGAACTAAATTTCTGCTTTTTTTCCCCTTCATTAATGGCTTATGACAAATTTTTGACACTATATTCACAATAGCTATATCAACAATTTATGACCAAAGGAGAGCTTGACAAAAATCACTTGGCATGCTCAAATTAGACAATTTGTGCAACTCCCTCATTTACACCAATCGTCCATCCCTCATTTAGACACTGACTACTATAGAGAAACAATGAGTCCATAGCAAGGGGAGGGTTTCTCATGGACTAAAGCTCAAGAAAGAGTTCAAAACAACAAGTTGAAGATCCAGGTGCTGTTTTTTCAGCTTATGTTTATGCAATTGTTCAGCCCATGTATTCACTGACAAGTCTGAATTTAACATTGAAAGTTTTTAGAAGGTCTTCTCAGGTTTGGCCAAGCAAGAACATGCCAAATTCTTCTTAACTATGAACAAAATTTCACCTTTGCTCTAGGGTTAACAAATAGAGCTCACTTATCTGGGTATAATCAAGAGAAAGCAACATAGAAGAAAATTTACCCTGTGTCATTTCCTGACTGATAAGAACGGTACATGACTACATCTATGTTCCCTTTTTGCACTTGATGTAGATAAAATTTGCATGAGAAATCATTTTGTGTGTATTTTGGTATATAAAATATTATAATATTTGTGGCCAATTTGGAAATTTTATCTTTCATTTCTTTAGATTAAAAAATTCTATAGAAAACAGGTACAAACTCATATTCTTTGAAAGGAATCAGAATATAGGTTTGTATGTATATTCAGATTTTCAAAATGATTGAGAGCTTTATTACCCAAAGTGTGGTTGGTAGACTGCAGCACCCATGTCACCTAAGAGATGTGAGAAATGCATATTCCCAGGCCCCATCCCAGACCTACTAAAAGGAATTTGTATTTTGACAAGATCTCCAGTGACTCATACGCACAAGAAGTTTTGAGAAGTGTTAATGTAGAGGAATGTTCTTTATCTACCCAACTATAGAATAATTCTTGGGGAAAGATAGAACTATGCTAATAGGAAAATTTTGTTCAAAGTGTTCAACCATGAATGTAACAACTTTTAGACATGATCCACTTAATAACAAAAAACAAAACACCTGGAACATGTCACATTGCTGATGTATAAAATGAAGTTTGAGAATGGGAAAATGTAAATTAAAATTCTATATTAGATAATAATCATGAACTGCTTGTATTAATTGTATATAATCTTTCACTTTTTCCAATCTAAGATATTTTCTTCAGCAAAACATACGCAAGTGATAACTTTTACACTGAACCCTAGAAATATGAAGATTATCTTAGTAGTCAATTATTTAATGACTATTACAATAGTTTTTAAAAGAATTATATCAAAAACTAATGAATTCTACTTTGACACACTTTGGAAACCTTTTGTCAAAGGGGAGTTCAACCAGTACTGCAAATTGTTGCTTTCTTCCAAGTATCTTTGAGCAATTCAATATCAATGCTGGGGGAAGTAGGAAGGTGAAGAATTAGAACCCAAACCTCCCCTTACAGCAGACTGCAAGGTCTGGGGTTGGACTGTGATTCAGAGCGGAGGGAAGGAAGAGCTGGTTCCAGAGCTGATGTAAAGAAATCCCTAGGTTCATTCAAGCAGCTCACTACACAAGGCAAATTAAAGAAAGTTGTCCTTCTAACCTTGACCACACTATATACAGCTCAAACGCTGTGATTTCCTGATTTTGCGTCTCCTTCAAGGCTCTCCTTCACAGTAGTATTAGCCTGATTTCCCCTACAAATGAACATGAAAGCTGGAGAATTGGGAGAGAAGGAATTCTTCTGTACTTGCACTTGTCACCCTATCTCCCCTACAATCTCTGTGCCCCAGGAATGAGCTAAAGCCAGCCACATTTGCTGTCTACAATAGTGGCTTTCTATTATGCTTCCAAGTGGAAAATAGGTTGCAAAGCAGAAGGTACATTGCTTTCCTTCTAAGATCTTGTGCATCTTCTTAGCTATAAACACTTTTGGAGACACATGTTTGATAACCATCCCATAGTTTAGAAAAGAAAAATGCAAGTACTACTCTCAATACTTTAAAAACAAAACCAAACATCTTTGAGTTCCTCTCTCATCAGTGAACTTCTTGAGCAAAGGGACTGTGTATCATTCACCTCCGTATCCCCAACCCTGGCACAGCGTCTGACTCATAGTGGTTGCTTAATAAGTGATGGAAAATTAGACTTATTTCCAACTCCTCTAGCACTGAATTATTAAATCTTGGATTGTACATTGAAATCTGATCATATGTTTGAGCTGATCCATTTATATTAGACCATTAAGTCTTTCTCCTAACTTAATTAATTTCTATTTTTTTTCCTTTATTCATCTAGCCAGGGAGTTCACTTTGGGGAATATGTCACAGTAACATCACATTTCAAATAATACATATGTTGAATAAAATCCGGTCTTATGCATCACTGATGAATGAAAGAAAATATCAGTAGGTTATGGATGTCAGGTTTGGGAGTGTACAGCAGACATGAAAAGTCAAAAAGTGTAGCAAGTAAGCAATCTGCCCTCACAATGAAAAAGCTTTCTCTTTCACTTCCTAATACTGTTTTTAATTTGTCTGCACCCCTCCAACACACTTTTTTCCTTCCTCATCTCTTCATTTTCCTCTTATCTCTTTTTTGAAATTTCTTCTTTACTAGGCCTTCAGGCTGAGGACCCTTATGTAAGAGTGATCAAGATTACCAAAGGCATTCAGATTTCCCATCCTGTCTTTCTTACTCTGATGGCTTTTGTTACCAAAGAAAGGACGTCCACATTCAAGAAAGTTGTAACTGGTCTCCTACCTTTCACTTCTCCCCTAATAGAGCATGTGGGATGGGGTCAGCAAAGCAGGTCTCTATGGAGTCCTTCTATGTATCAGTTTGCCACGGTAGAATGACAGCAATCTTATTGATTCAGAGAAGTTTACATCATTTAAATACAAATTACTGTTTTTTAAAAAGTCAAGATAACATTAGTCCACTCCTTACCAATGATTGCTTATTGGAAAAGAAATTAAATGCTTTAAAAGATATTTTTAAATAACTTGATTTGAAATCATTTTTTTGAAAGAAAAGCATATTCACAAATACCACTGGTTTCTAAGACAGTTCCTTCTCTACATATGTATATATAGCTCAGAGAGCTCAGTTAATGACATCATCAAATAAAACAGACTTTACCTCTGTTGCTGGTTCACTGCCCAAGAGTTGTTACTCTAAGATTTCTGACATACCCTAACTATTAAAATTTCATACTTTCTTGGTAATTTTTCTCTCCCTCTCTATTCTATTCCAAAGTTACATTTCTATCCTCAAACAATTTAGATGTATGGCAGTTTTGTGAGTTGTATCAGTTTGCACTGGTGTGTTTTTCTTACAGATATTGTCTTAAACCAAACCAGGTGTTTCTCTCAGGTTAAAAAAACAAATAAGTTAAAACTATTAGAGAACTAATTCTATTTTAAAATTATATGTAGTATAATTATCCTATCTAATTTGGAATCTATTCAATTAATACCCTCATTGTTTAAGAAATCTACTTTTTAAAAGAAGTGTTCTTAAAATAAGATATTTTATAGCAGTGAAACAAAGTTTTTGAACTTTGGTGCCAAATTTTGCCCTTAAATTAATTTTTAAATATTTATATTTATTTCAAAGCTATCTCACCATTCAAACAAAATTGCCTTTAAAAATTAGCCCCAGTTATAATTTTTCCATTTGTTGTAAAGTATTTTTTAATAATTCTGATTGAGCAACTAAGCACAAACCTGGTACTTTTATCAATTATAGATCTATATAATCTTCAACAACAACACATGCTAATTAGGGCACCAATATTTATATCAAAAACATCCACATGACTCACCTGATGATTCAGTAAAGGGGACAAATAGTGAATTGGAATTAAAACAATATTCTCTTGAATAAAAAAAAAAAAGACTTCTTGGTCACAAGATGGCATTCAACTAGGGAAGGTACAATGTTGACAATCACCATATTTAGATTTGTGAAAGCATATGATCGCCGAAGTCCTGTAATACCTTCACGTAAAGCAGTGTCCTTGATTTTTCTGAAAGCACATTAGTAAGCAAATTGTTTCCAAAACCCTTTAACAATGTTCTTCTGTGTCCTGTGCAATCTTTATTTTAGATTCTTATCTTCATTATCATAGTCTCTCTAACACTCATCTTGGGTCTTTGGTATTTCTTGAATATACCTTTGGCACCTAGTTTTCCCAATCTGTTTTATCAGTTAATGACAATTCTTTAAATGATATGCTCCATAGAACATAACTTCAGACACTGAAATCAGACATCTCACTCAAACCTCAAAGAACATTAGGAACCACTTCAAATAATTTCAGGAATCAATCCAACTTGTTAAATAACTATCTTTCAAATTGCAAAATATAGGGACTTATCTAAACTTCACCACCAAAAGCATTCTGAAACATTTTGTCAAATAGTGAATGGTCAACTACTGTACAAAAATCAGTGCAAAGTTTCATCTAGGCAACCCTAAATGTACTCTTTGATGAAGAAATAACATCATGTAGAACTTCTGTTGTTTTCACCAATTTTTGCAGATAAGACTTTTTAAAATTATCAACCTATTAAAAACAAATTTGACCTGCCTACCCTTTTCCTGAGCTTCACAGCCTGTAAAAATGACATTATAAATAAAATGTAAACTCTTAACTGAAGGCCCACCACAAACTTTACTGACCTCTAGAGCTTACAGATAAGGCTTATCTGCAAGGTTCATTCTATTAAATTCTACTTTTAAGAGAAATGTCTATCAAGCCAAAAATAAAATAAAATAAAATGGATCAGTTCGGAGTAATCTGGTTGTTACATTCAGCAGTTAAGTTGCAATATGTTTGCCCCATCTTGAATTGCCACTAACGGTAAGACGAAAATGGTGTCAAACAATTATTTGGCGCAATGTTTGACAAGCCAAAGCTTTTTCAGAAAGAACCTATCTTCCCCTCATTGTTTACAGAAAACAAAATTTGTTCCACACTTAATATTTAAGGACACCACATTATCAGTTCAATGTCACTTTTTGTTATTTGCCACTAAGAGTGGCAGAATTTGGGAACAGGGGGCTTAAAAGTTTAAATCGGTAGAAGAACTTAACCTAGGTCTCCTTGTACACATCATCTTATCTTAAAAAGAGCATAAAAACCTTTGCCTGTAAAGCACTTATTTGCTGTTTTATAGTATGTGGACATATTTTCAATGTGGATGATACTAAGGACCGCTGAGTAATAACCAGGGTTCTCTCCACTCAGTTCAGCATGCATGTCAACTTTGATCTCAAGTGCACTGGTAATTAGTGCCTTATTTTAACATCTTCACTATAAACAGTTCAGGCATTTAGAAACAAAGTATTGATGAACTTAACGGTTACTTTAATTCATTTTATAAATAAGCAACTGAGAATTCTGCTCCAAATGGCTGCTAGTGTAGCCCATTCCATAAATGGCATTCTCCGAAGCGTAAGGCACAATATGATATGAATGCAGCTCTTCATAATAAAGAGATTGAGAACAGCATTCCTGTACCATGAACTTCAGCCGTTTTCTTGTATCAGAATAAGCAGTCTTATAACAGGGAGCTTCTTTAAAGTATTCATAGCTCTCTTTCTCCGTCTCTAGATGTATCTTCCTCAGCAAATTGTTAATTAACACAGACCTTCTTAGGTAGGTTTCTGGGTCTTCAAGAAACCTGAGCTTCTCCAGAGAAAGTTTGAGAATGCAAGTCCTGTCCTCAGGCAATATCAGGTGCTGGAAAGCAAATACATCAGATCTACGTATTAGAAAATGAAAACCAGAGCTTTCGCATTGGACAAGACTCATAAAAAAAGAAAAGATAGTGATAAGTAAACCCTTACTTTTGGAAAATACCCATGGTAATCTTGATGTAAATCTTCTTCTTCTGCATATTTTCTCTTAAAGTAGGCTACTTTCGACGTTGTTAATGTATATGTTAATACTTTTGTTGGATAAGCTAAACAAAATAAAATAATTGGAGAAAAGTCAGATTTTATTGCGGCAAAGAGTATTTTATCATATAAGTTCTACTTATAAAAAGAAATTGTTGACCCTGTAAAATAAAATTCTATCTTCGTTCATTGAGCAACGTGTTCAAGTAGTCTGGAGCAGTTCTCTGGTGACCGAAAAGCCTCTTTGCAGGCAAAAGCCACTATTCAGACCCAAAATAGATGTTTCAGGTTGGAGAATTATATTCATTTCCTTATATAGCTCCTCAGAAATAAAATACTTACCAATTCTATGCCATTTAATGTCAAAATATGCCAAAATTTGAAATTGATTCACAAAATTAATGGAAAGAGGTAAGTTAGTTTTTGTCACTCTTTGAGTTAACTACCTGATTTACAAAGAAAATTTAATGTTTCTAGGTTAATCAAACTTATGTAAAAAGGTTGGCAATGCAATTACAGTCTAAAGAAATAATTATGAGTGTCTATATACAATCCCCTATGATATGATCATGGTATAACCATCCTCACAACATAGAGGTTAATCATATGGAAGTGAAAGGTTTAAATAACACTCTAACTAGAAAACTTGACCTTGATATATAATATTATAATGTGAAAATCTTTGTTCTCTCCTTTAAATTCTATTGCTATTAAGAATTCTGACTTGCTTAAGGAAGGACATTAGTGTCCTGAAAGCCTATTTGCAGAAATTATTTGGCTTAAAGGGAGTTCCTAGTGCATCCTATAGGTGGTGCTCTTATCACAGAAAACAGGCAAGTTCAAGCTTAAAAGTAAAGGAATCCTGGTTAGTACATACTCCTTCAACCTCAGAGGACTGAATCAAAATAAATACTCATATTTATACATCATCAATTTTACTTTTAATCCACATATTCAAATACTTCTACATGTTGAAACTATTTGATTCACAAAATGAGTAGTTTATTAACATGTTAAATTTACGATGAAGACATTTGATGTTTTTCTTCTGTCTTAATTTTAAAAATCTTAAATGTTAAAAATGTGCACTTCAAGAACTTGCTTGTTCTAGTTTTTCTTCCAATTCAGAGACATCTGTATAACACTTCCTGCAGCTTGTAGTAGCTGGATGGTTTTCGTAAACCACTAGGAAAATCTATATAAATCACACCTAAAACATTCCAAATTTTCATTGACACCAGTATGGACTGTAAACCCAAAGGAGTCTTCAGTTAGAATTGGCATGATTTGCAAGGGCAGTAAGAATTTTAAAGCACTGGTTGGTCTGACCTAAAAAGAGACAAATGTACAATGATCATTCACAACTGAATCGAAGACAATAGTTGCTACGGTATGTATGCAGTCTCTGAGTTCAACAAGAAGAATTCGATTTATATGGAGATTTCACAGACTTCAAAAAAAGTTGGGGGGAAAAGAGAACAAAATGGAGAATATTGAAAACAAAGAAAATATTACTGAATCCAGTTTTCTCAAGATCTGTTTTGGGTTGTTTTTTTGTTTTTGTTTTTCGGTTTTCTGGAGCTTTTTTGTAAACTGAATTTTCTTATACATATTTTTAAAGAATTCAATCAAATAATTGGTTGCAGCTTTGTGTTATTCTGTGATGACCATTCATTATTGTGACTGAACTCTTTTTTAACTCTTTGGTTGATGCCACAGTGGTTTTCAAATGTTGGAGAGCATCGGGCTCATCTGAAGGGCTCCTAAGAACACAAATTGCTGGGTACCGCCCCCCAGAATTTCTAATTCAGTAGCCCTGAACTAGGAGCAGAAAATCTGCATTTGTAACAAGTTTCCAGGTGATGCTGAGGCTGGGGGCGTGGGGACTGAATTTCAAGAGCCTCTATATTAGAGACCTCGACAGGGAGGGTAGTTGCACTACAACACCTGTAGAAAAGCAGAATATTCAGCCCATCCATGATTGCTTTATCATCAGAATGCCAAGCAATCAGCATGATTGATTTTTTTGGTAGCTGCTGCTATTCAGCCTTGGCTATGTTGGCTTCGATGCTCTAGCATCATGAATAAAGCCAGACTGCCTTTTAACTAAGTAGTGAAGGAAGAATGAGGTCACTTTTCAACATAAATTCTGGGTTCCCATTAAGAAGTATCAATGACTCTTATTAGCATTATAGCTGGACAAGTCACTGCTTTTTTTTTTTTTTTTTTTTTTTTTTTTTTTTTTTAAATAAGGTCCAGTGGCTTATCACAGTAGGAAAGGATTGATGAAAGGCTTGGAAAGAAGAATGACTTTACCATAGCAAACATTTCATCTATACATATTTTGTTCTTCTAACTTGTGCTCATTTTATTTTCCAAAGGAATGCCATGTCTATAGCATTGAAGACCAAATTAAAACCTTCCAGTGAATGAGACAAGGCGGGACAGGTGGCAGCTTGGAGAACTGAATGTCAAAGAAACCAAGTGGAGCTCTGGGGAAGGTGTTTTTTTTTTTTTTTTTTTAAAGATTTTATTTGTTTATTTGACAGACAGAGATCACATCACAAGTAGACAGAGAGGCAGGCAGAGAGAGAGAGAAGCAGGCTCCCTGCTGAGCATAGAGCCCGATGCGGGACTCGATCCCAGGACCCTGAGATCATGACCTGAGCCGAAGGCAGCGGCTTAACCCACTGAGCCACCCAGGCGCCCGGAAGGTGTTTTTAATTCATAGATCAAGACCAAAAAATTATCCTTAATGTCTCCAAGGTTCAGTAATTAAGATTGTGTTTGACTGTATTGGAGCCATTGGCCTCAGATACAGAATGTATCAGACCCTGAAAACACAGTAAATACTCAGGTGTCCAGATTTGTGTCTCAGCTCCATGGGCAACACACTTAGCCACTTAGTTTATTGCTCTTAAAAAACACCCCCAAGTGTTGTTGAAATGCTGAAAAGCTTTCACAGCTGGTACTGGTTTGACAATTACCTCCTTGCAGGCTGTTTAGCTATTTGCAATGTTTTTGGCATAAATGTTTTTAGAGGATGCTTTTAGCCACTTTGAGGCTAAAATATATAGCAAACATAAGTTCCTGCATCTGTTTTCTTGGCTGGATTGAAACTCAAAAAATTCAGAGCTGGAAACTAATTTATTGACTACCTGAGTCATCCACCAAAGTATACAGATGAGGAACCTGTGGCTCAGAAGGGCTCCATGATTTACAATAGTTGTGTGGCTACAGGTTTGGGTTTTGAAGTCAGGTGGTTGAAGTGGGTTTGGATTACCAGCTCTGCTGTTTCCTAGTTGTGTAACCTTGAGAAAATTACATAGGCTCTTTACAAGTCTTATTTGTGAAGTGAGGCTAGAAATAACACTGGCTCATAGGACCATTGAAATAATTCATGGAAAATGACTGGCACCATTCCTAGCATATAGTCAGAGGTCACTCAAATCCAAGCTCTTATTAGTGTCAATAGGCCCAGACCTACCCCAAAGACACAAATCCCAGCCTGGCCTCCTATCTCAGACCCTGAGACTCCTTTCCATCGCCCACCCTCCCAGAGATACTAGATTGCAACTGGAGAGTTAAAAGACTACAAAAGAATATTTCAAATGGTCAAGAAAAAAATATATAAAACAGGTGCTGCGGTAACTCCAACAAAATGTTTCTGGATTTATGGCCACTGGTCACACATTTGGAGTGAGGGAAATGTAAATTGTTTTTGAAACATCCTGATAATCACTTGGAGAATTAAAGTTACTCTAGATTTTCCAAAGAAATTTGCCTGTTATGATCCAGTAAACAGGGGCAAATCTGTTTATATTGTTCTCCCATAAGTAAAGAGCTAACCTCAACCCAGCCTTGACATAGACAAGAAAAAATAAAATGACTTTATGTGTTCATTTTCAGTGTCCTAAGTTCTGAGAGCAGGATATAAATTAGAGAACTGAGTTAGGCTGAGCCTATATTTATCTCAAAAGGTGGCTTGGATATTCAAATAGCTTTTAATGCCGTAACCCCCCAGGGGCATATAAAATATCTGTGCCCAGCTTAATGTATTTCATACATAAAACTCCAAGAAGCAACAAATGAGAAGTTACAGAACAGAGTGACCACCTCTGTCATTAGAGTTCCAGCAGAACGATTTATACACATTTTTTAAATAAATGTTTCAAATGTAATTACAAATGATTGCTCAAGCGCTCTTCCTATTGTTCCGCTCCTGCCTCCAGACAACTGAAATCCTATTATTACGCAAGTGATTTCATTAGGTACACGGCCCAGGGGCAGTACATTAAGGAAAGATCATCAGCAAATTAATTTACAAACACTTGGAGAGAACAGACCATAATAAAAGAACAAGCGCTGTCATAGCAATCCAGTCTTTGTCTGAGGTTGAGAAGCCCAGGGAGACGGTGAAGAAGTGATGGGTTTTAACGTATCTTCATTGGAGTAACCTTTCTATTCCTTTCCCCACAATACTTTGAACTCCAAAAACTGAGCTGAGATCCTCCTAGGAGATGTGCCCATCGGTAGCCGTAGACAACAGAGGAGTCTGACGATCGATGGGGAGAAGAAGGTGGGGTCTAGTCTCAGATGCACAACTCACATGTTTGGTGGACAAATCATGGGCCCTGACTTCCACACTCTCACTGGTTTCCCTTTGCATGGTGTTAGCCTGGCGTGAGCCTTAAAAAGTACATGTCCCTACCTGACTAAATCATGTTTTGCTAGTCGCAAAGCTTACGGACATCCTCCCTTCAGGGCCACTTTTGTTTAGAAAGAGGGATCCCATCGGTCACCATTAGCTGCATTCTTCAGTCTTGCCACGTGGCTTAAAATACCTCAACAGGATTTTCTAGTGCTGTTCCACAGCACTAGTTCAAATGCCAGCTCTACAAGTTATTGGCTTAGTGACACTGGGCAAAGTATTTAACTTCAAAGAGCCTGAGTTTCCTCATCAATTAAATGGTGGAACAATCTCAAAGTCATTGGCTGTATGTAAATTAAGTGAGATGCTGTTTTAAAACACTCAGTGCCTGTCACATTTCCATGTATTTTCTACTCTACAATGAGAGTTAGGTGTTGTGAGGGCAGTGATCTCATTTTTGAAATCATAGATAAAAGTGTCCTATTAAGCGGCACTGTGTTTGCTATAGCAAGACATCTGTCCTCTTTTCTGTGTCAAGCGCAGGACCGTGAAACATTCACCAGTGCACTCAAGAAGGCAGACGGAAGCAAGTTCAAGGCTGCAAAGCTGCTCCTTCCATAGACCGTTAGTTCTGTGATAGCAAGATTCCATCAATTTTATCCCTCAAAACCCCTTGCCTGGCACCGTTCTAGATAACATATTCTATGGAGCAGAACTCAGTGCCAGTTTTTAGCTCCAAATCAACGGAACAATCTGTTTCTTCAGATTTATCCTCCACTCCAAGCAAAAGATTGACTCTGCAGGCCGTTTAGAATTACCAACAAGTTGTAGCTCCTGGAAACACTTCTTGGGAACTTGCAGGGATACGGACAGGAAAGGAGGTAGAAGAGTTTCCCCCAGACCAGCAGCATTGTCTGGAACTGGATTCCATGTCCCTCTGGATAGAACCCAAGCATAGGCCTGGACTAGTAAATAAAATAACACCCTTCCACAGCCTGCCTGTCTTGTTCCACTGCTGATGGCCTCTGCACCAAAGAGAACATTATTAAGTGGGATATGACCAGCCGTGTTATCATGAAGTTACTTGAGTTGCTGCACCAAGGCCTAACTTCTGCTATGGTCTGGCCCTGTTAACAATGGAGACCGAGTGCAGTAATTTTCATGGGGAAACTTTGTGCTTTACCTCTCCTCAGAAGCACGTTTCTTTTTTGAAAGACAATGCTCCCTTTCCCTACATCTTTCACCTTAGAAAGTGAGAACGAATCAGAAAGAAAAATGGAGAAGCAATCATATTGCAGATGCAGGTTCCAAGAAATATCTTACTGATAATGTCTAGGGAGATGTTACAACTTCCTACTCAGGTCTGTTGCTCAGAGAGGACGGTTTTTCAGTTCCTTGTAAGTAGACTGCAGAGATCTTTTAAAAAATATACTTTCAGGTTAGGGTGTATTGCTGAAAACATTTAGCCTGATGTACTAGAACGGTTGTAGAAAAACATAAGATGGGCTAATCATTAACTTTACTCACCAAGAATATAGGAGAATTTGCCCTGGAGTTGGGGATTCTCTGTCCTCACTCATTGGCCTAATTTGTGTCACCACGCAGAGTTGCTCTAGTGGTAAAATGTCCTTCATTCACAGGGTACCTTCCTTCTAAAGACTATAGGTGTTTCATTAAATTGCACTGTGCTCAAATCAAACACTCCTCTTTGGTTAACAGCTGGTTTTATCCCACACAGCAGATATGGAACAATGAGCCAGACAGCAGTAAACAAGCAGCACATGCAGACAGAATTAAGACTCTAGGCTCTTGAGTTGTGATTCTCTTTGCAATATCCCCAACTTCTCTTGATATTCATAACCCATGCTCCTTTTTAATAATCATTTAAAAAATAACACAGACTCCAAAACACCACCACGGAGATTTCCTTCAAACCTTCTAAGCATCACTGATGTTTAGAAGACTTTTGCATTTCTCCCTGCCAAGAAGACTCTTTGTTGCACTTTATGATATGAAAAAAAAAAAAAAGCTTTACAAATTCTAGTTTTTTAAAGCTATATTATAACCTTGAACATAACATTAGCAAGCCCTCAGTGCTTTTTATTAATGTCCCCTTACTCTCCACACTGAGAAATATCACAGTGAACTAGATGGCTCTGTTATTAGCTTGTTAACATAAAAGTAACCTGGAAAATGTCTAAAAATAATTATGTTAGACTAAATAGGGGAAACATCAAAGTAATGTATTGACACGAGTTAAACAACTTATTAGTTGGGTGGGGGTGGGGAGGGAGGCAGTGGTTGACAAGGATCAGCTCCTCTCCAAAATGGCAGGTGTCTTAGTGGTGAATGTCCATGGTCAGTTTACCCCTCTGCTTCTGAAATCATTATTTTATTTCCCTTTCTCTAGGTTTCTGAAGCATATTGCTCTGACAGAGCAGTCGGAACTGGTTATGCCTCAGCTTTAGAGCTATTGTAAGGGTGTCGGTGTTTTGACAGCTAAAGCCAGCTGGCGTGAATCCTCAGTGCAGAGCCCAGGGCTTTGGCATCTTGATCAAACCTTTCAACATTTCTCCATGTTTCAAAGCATCTTCTAAATCCCAGGAAAGCAGCACGACATAAAATTAAACACGGAATGTTCATAGACACATAAACACTTCCAAATAGAATATATAAGGAAAAACTGAAATTAGAACTTGATTTCAGTTTTAACCTGCTTGATCTCAGCCTTATGTAAGCCTTACAGCCCCAAGTACAGCCCTGTTTATGACTCGAGGTATGTACAAGTACAGCCGGGGTTCCCATTGACAAGAGCAACTAAATCCTTAACCACAAATCGGTGGAATTTTTTTTCACACTCTTCCTTAGGATCTACCAATGTCTCTAGAATTAAATGCTTATTTTATAATGATACCATTTGATTTATTTTTATTTATTGAAAGCTAACTGCCCCATAACATTTTCTGATGAATGACTTGAAACAGATACGTTCATAAAAATTACACAGTATAGGGGCGCCTGGGTGGATCAGTGGGTTAAAGCCTTTGCCTTCAGCTCAGGTCATGATGCCAAGGTCCTGGGATCAAGCCGCACATCAGGTTCTCTGTCCAGCAGGGAGCCTGCTTCCCCCTCTCTCTCTGCCTGCCTCTGCCTACTTGTGATCTCTGTCAAATAAATAAATAAATAAATAAAATCTTCTTTAAAAATTGCACAGTATACATTCTGCACATTATACATTCATGATAGAATCAAAATTAAAATTTAAAAATGCTTTTCACTTGACCTTCTTGATTGCAATAGTGGTCTCAATGAAAGGGCAGACCTGTTCATGTAAATTAAAGGGCACTGAATGATTTTTAAACTCTTATGCATATTACATAAGAGATGGGATGCATATAAATTACTAATGCACAAGACTAATGCATATACATGAACCAAGACCTGTAGCTGCTTTTTTCAAACTTGCCTTGGATTGATAGTATGATTAGAACTCCACATACCTCTCACGGAAGATGAAAATCAATCTTATTGGTCTCCTTGGATTTGTTTCTTATCATAAAATATAATAGTTGTAATGGAGGAAGGAAAAAGAGGGGATGGTGTTAGAGGCTAATGATGGCTTAAATAGTCATAGCTAATGCTTCAAGTCATTAAACTAAACATATTGTGGCTATGGAGACCAGTACTTTTAGAACTATACAACTAGACCAGAATAAATTTTCAAATAGGTTTCTAAATAAAATGGTTCAATTATTTATTTTTACAAAGAGAGGTAAAGTCAGAGAACAAATGCAGCAGGCTCTATTTTCATGAATTTGATGGTAATTTTGCTAGGCTGCTTACCTACAGGAACTGCACACGGATAACTTAGTGCATGTGAAAGTTAAACACAGTACTGGAGGGCTGAGCACTCATTAAATGACTGTATTCTGTCTTGAAAACTTGGTTTGGTTTAAGATGCTTCACACTCGTGAGTTTCTATCATCATGGCTGAACGCAAATTAAATTTTTGAAAAACACCATGGTCTCCTTTTGCAACTTGGAGAATTCTCTTCATTTCCTTCATTCAGACATGCACCCGTTTGCTTATCGGGCTTCCACTTGACATGTTCCCCAAGGCAGGCTACCCAATTTGGCCCAGTCTATTCACATGGGTCTTAGAGAGGAAAATCTGCCAGCCCACAAATGTCCTTCCTACAGAAAACCTCTATTGACTTCTACTCAGCAACCATGTAGATAAACAACTCCTTATATTGATTGTGTAAGTTATGGTAAGGCTACATTAGCATTTATTTCTCTGGATACATATTTAGACAGTAATTTCTTTTAAGCTAGTGATTATCTGGTAAAGTTGCATCAATCTGAAAAGTATATTTCTAGGACAGCTTCAGAAAATCTGGTAAGAGTTCCCCTTTGCACAGCGAGCATTTCTCACAGCCTCAGGCTCATGAATAGCTATCTGAGGTTTTGAAACACGGAGACAGATGCAAAGAACATCGCAAGAGTCAGGACTGCATTGACTTGAACTGGTTATCAAGTCAGGAGAATGCACACAGGAGGAGGACCCTATCGAAGATGCTCGAGGTGGGGCTCTTCTGGACCAGACAGATAAATAGATAAGCCTTCGAGCACACACAGTTACTTCGGTGTTCTCCAGATTGAATTTAAGCATAAGGAATCTTAATTATCCTAAGACATTTGGAAATAACTGAGTAACTAAGTTCAACAATTATTTACGAGGAGATTATCTTGGGGAGATCATCAGCAGGTTGGTCTAAAAAAAAAATCAGAGTCAGATATACTGAATTTGCTTTTAAATGCCAGATTTTGTATAATTTCAAGAAATATTCTCTCTAAAGTAACAATCCAGCAGTTAACTCCAAACAGTAACTCAATCATTTTCCTTAAGATACATAACTTCTCACAGGATTTGAAAGAGCCAAATGGTACTTTTTCTTTGAAGAGAGTTTTCTTTAAAGGGCCATGCTGAACTGCACCTTTTCTACATGGATGTATGCTTACAGATCTCATCATCTTCTATATTTAGAGAGATGAGCTTTCCAAAGGAAGATAGGCAGCCAATGAGGAGGATCCCATCAAAAGAGAGGTGAGTTACTATGGTTACTTTTCAGGAGATTGAGTAACAGTGAACGGCTGCTCCCGGCCAAATGGACCCTTTCCAGAGCAGGACCTAAAAAGATTGTTGCTCCCCATACGTGTTGATTCAATTAGTCCAGACTACACGATGTCATCTGAGCCTTAACCACAGGCTTTCCATGGGTGCTTACTGCTTCCAGCTCTCCTAGCCACACACAGGCAGCGAAGTCAAAGGAAAAACACGGAGGAATGAAAACTTCCAAACACACACCTAATAACGACGGGCAGGGGAATCCTCGGGAACCAATGTCATGATTTAAAAAAAATGAAATCAGGTTATTCGGGACCACCACCTGGCCGTTTTTCAATCACTGAGGGCGCAGTAGGATCCCAAAACAGTCCCTATCCTCACCCTCAATGAAACGGGTCTGTTCTGAGCCTCGGGGGAGGGCACATTGCTGGAGGAGTCCAGACGTACCTTGCGAGCTGGGTCCACTGACCGGGAGATCGGCGCATGCACCTGTTTCGTAGAGGCGCGGGGCTCGGTGCTCCCTCCCGCTTTTGCGGAGCTGTCACTCTTCAGAGGGGCGCTGACAGCGGCGGCGGCGGTGGCAGCGCGACAGCGACAGCGGCAGCAGCGGCAACTGCAGCTCGGCGGGCAGCCCTGGCTCCTGCAGGTCCGTCCCTCCAGTCTCTGAAGTGCCTCTCGCTCCGGGTTCGGAACGCGAGGCGGGCGCGCAGCTGCTCTCCGCTCGCATTGGACCAGAGGGAGCAGATGTTACCCGGTTGCTAGGAGCGTTGCTAGGAGGCAATGACGCCCCTCCACAGCTCGGGAGCAACTTTCCTGCAGGTCGGGTGCGCCGGCGGGGGCTGCTGGGAGCTAGGTTTGAGAACTGGAACGAGGAGGGGCAACAAAGAGCCCCAAAGAGGAGGGTCCTTTCCTCGCCTAAGTTAGGTCCGGAGAGCTGGGGAGCTGCGGGTGGGTGAGGGGCGCAGCTCGGTGCGCGGGCCTTCAGGCCCTGCTCCCGTGGACCTGGGCGGGTGATGGGGGCCGCTCCCAACCCAGTCAGGATCACTCGCTGCAGGCCGGGCGTAGCGGGGTGTCCCCTGGGATGACTGGGTTTAGGCATGGGAGTGGGACGGCACTTTGAGCGGCTGAGGAAGCAGCAGAATCTGATCAGCGCGTTTTCAACACTGAGATCCACTGGGATGCTCTGTGCCTTGGGGCAGGACCCTAGCAATGGGAGAGAGGGAGGAGTGTGTGTGTGACCTGGGGTGAGGCTTGTGGGATGAAGACTACAGGAACTTTTGTCTTTTGGGACTCTCCTCCCCAGCGTGTTCCTGTTTGTGTCTTCAGGTTTGCACAGCTGATAGATTTTGAAGAGGGACGAACTAATCGATGAAAATCAGACCAGAGTCTCATCCCTTTACTGGCTATCGGTGCCAGTACAGTGCCAAAGATTTCAGAAAAATGACCCTATGGGCCCAGATACTCCCTTTATGGTGTGGGAAGTCTTTAATTTGATCCAATGGCTATTTGAAACTTCAGGTTAATATGTAAACTTCTTTAAACTAAGATATACAAAACAGAAAGTACTTTTTTTTTTTAAAGATTTTATTTATTTGACAGAAATCACAAGTAGGCTGGGGGGGGGTGCGGGCGGAGCAGGCTCCCTGCTGAGCAGAGAGCCCAATGCGGGGCTCAATCCCAGGACCCTGGGACCATGACCTGAGCCGAAGGCAGAGGCTTTAACCCACTGAGCCACCCAGGTGCCCCAACAGAAAGTCCTTTTTTTTTTTTAATTAAAAGATTTTTATTTATTTATTTATTTGACAGACAGATCACAAGTAGGCAGAGAGGCAAGCAGAGAGAGAGGAGGAAGCAGGCTTCCCGCTGAGCAGAGAGCCCGATGCAGGACTCGATCCCAGGACCCTGAGATCATGACCTGAGCCGAAGGCAGAGGCTTTAACCCACTGAGCCACCCAGGCGCCCCACAGAAGGGGTGCCTGGGTGGCTCAGTGGCTTGGGCCGCTGCCTTCGGCTCAGGTCATGATCTCAGGGTCCTGGGATCAAGTCCCGCATCGGGCTTTCTGTTTGGCGGGGAGCCTGCTTCCCTCTCTCTCTCTGCCTGCCTCTCCATCTACTTGTGATTTCTCTCTGTCAAATAAATAAATAAAATCTTTAAAAAAAAAAAAAAAAAAAGAAAGTACTTTTGACAAAGAAGGTCATTCTCACAAACTGGAGAAAGTAGGCCTGTTTTGATTACACTTGAGTGTAAATTCACCCAAAGGATTGATTGGATTTTTTCTGATATCTCACTCAAGGCATGTTTGGTGTTTGTTTTTTGTTGTTTGTTTTGTTTTGTTTTGTTTGTTTGTTTTTTATCATTGCCTTTTGCTGTTCGTGTTCAATGGGGTTGTCATTCTTAGAGGGGAGGGATGATGAGAAGATCAAAGTGCTCCAGGTAGCCAGTGAGCCAAATCAAAGCAAGATAAAACGACAAACCTAGCAGAAGAGGCTTGTCCAAGCCAGAGAGGGAATCCCTCAGAGAGGGAATCTCATTGAAGACGGATATACACCACTTCCCTTGTTCCCTATAGGGTCAGACCAGGGCCTGGAAGGAAGAGAGTACCACTGGGAATCAATTAAAAAGAACAGTTGCTGTCTTTGGAGCCAGGCCAGGGCTGCCGTGCAGTGTCATGTTGACTCCTGCAAAGGCAGACATTTTGCAGGGCTGAAGGGGCCCCACAAAGTAGCCCTACAAAGGCCATTGGCCGCTGCTCCTTCAGGCACCCAGTACCAGCGTAACACCTCTGACCAAACTTGGAGTTAACAATTTGTTTGCCTGAAGATATAAAAAGCTGATAACCTTCTGCTAATAACGAATTTGATTATAGGAATCTTTTAGCAATGTAGATCAAACCATCATAGGTTCACTTGAAATATCTTATACTTTTATTTGTCACTTATACCTCAAGGGTGGTCCAGTCATGTAGCTTTTCTTTTCCTTGAATGGGGAAGGTTCTCACTTGCCTCAGGTATTTTGTTCAGGTTCTTTCTTCTTCCTTATGGTGCCTCCCTTTTACCTGGTTTACTCCTGCTCAGCTTTCATGTCACAGCTTAAATACCACTTCCCCATAGTGGCTTTCCCTCACAGCGTCCCACTGGCTAGATGAGCCTTCTAGTTACATTCCCAAATCATCCTACTGGTCCCATTTCACAATAGTCATCACACCAGCTTTCCAGCTAGTTCCACCTTGTTAACACTGTGTTTCTAGTGTGGAGCGCACAGGGCCTGGAACATAAATGGGATCATGGGCACTTGTGAATGGACGGAGTCACCCTGCCTGGCTCAGGGCCCCTTGTTTCTACCTGAGCTATGTAGCTCTTAAGTTATTGAACTTACACCAGCCATGAGGGCAGCCCACTGGTTGCTGTCCTTATTTTAAGTAGAGGGGGAAATTTTGTTACATAGAAAATTGTTTTCTGTCCTTAAGAAGACATTATCTTGATAGAGCAACTACTTTTTCTTCCTGAGGCATCTTATAAATGTCTCTACCTGGATTTTGCAGGCATTGAGAAATTACCTCAAAGTTCTTTATGTATTTTCCTAATTCTATTCTCTCTGTGTCCTCCAAAGTAAGTGTGATCCTCTGAACTGATTTGTTTCATCTTTCCTTAAAATACTCTTTTACCTGAGGTTAAAAAGTAGCCTCTATCATCACATGCTCTAGCTCTATGGAGCAAAAAGTTAAAGGTAAAAAAAATTTAAAACAAACAAAAATACACCAAAAAATAACCTCTTAGGAGAGCAGCTAGCTAACCTGACCAATATGGACAGTATAGTTAATCAGAAGAGACCAGGAAACCTCCTTCTCTGTAGTCAGTATAACTCACCAAGTAAGTGTCAAATCCCCTCTTCACTGGGGACTACCTCAAGGAAAAGTAATAGATGCTGGAAGACATGATGGAACGGTCAGGGTAATCTCAAGATCATAGAATGACTTGGTGGCAAAGCCAGAACTAGAGCACAGGTAGGAGTTTAATCTTTACTGGACTATTTATGTCTGCAATTGCTATTTTATAAATTCTTCAATTCTCCTGGCAAGTGATCAGAGCACATCTTCCACTAAATATTTTGGATTTTAAAATTAAATATTTAAATACCATATGGTCTAGCTCAGAATCCATCTGAATTGTAATCTTCTCACCTCAAGACAACCCTTGAATCTTGTCCCTCCTTGAGAAGACCACAGATGTAACGCTAACCGTCTCCTGCTCCTTATCTGCTTGCTAAAAAGAATGAGGTGTTCCATTACGTAGCAGAATGCACATTAAAATTCATCAGAGCTCCAAACTGTCACCCAAAATTCCTCTTGAACCATGTCTCTGAATCTCCCCAGAGAACCCTAGAGAAACTGTAAAGAAACTATGGAGTTTACAAGACATATACTGTGATTTGATTCATTGATAAAATGTCACTCAAGATATTTTCTAAAATATTACAAGGGACTTTAAGAACCATCGTCATGGATGACCATCTGAATTATATTAACATTTAAAGATGGGTAAATCTCTGTTGAAGGAATGTCAGAAATAACAATCGTTTGTCAAGTTTTTAGTTCTGCAGATGATTTACTTTAAAACTCTATTCCCTCTGCAATATTCTGCTCACAATTTCATATGACTTGCTTTGGTGCTTTTTTTTTAAGAATTTAGTTTTGTTTTGTTTTTTAATTTATTTATTTGACAGAGAGAGAGAGATCACAAGTAGGCAGACAGGCAGGCAGAGAAGCAGGCTCCCTGCTGAGCAGAGGGGCTCAATCCCAGGACCCTGGGATCATGACTTGAGCCGAAGGCAGAGGCTTTAACCCACTGAGCCACCCAGGCGCCCCTTGCTTTGGTGTTTTTAACAGGTTACATATGTATGTAGTGCACATACCCACGTAGAAATGCTCCTCCATACTCAAGCTCTACCCTGTGGCTCTGGAAATGTCAGTTCAAGCGATCTCTATTTGCAAAACTGCCCTTGAACAGTGTCAAAATGCTCTAGATGACTAGTGTGCACAACTAAAATCCTCAGCCAGCCCATAGTGCTCCAGAGCCACCATGGATTAGGAAGAGCTGAACAACAAATGAGCTGATGGTTAGCAGGTTTTCCTAGGATAATTGCCACTCCTACAACATTTGACATAAGACAGTTTTTTAAAAAGGAAAAAAAAAATGTGTGTGCTCATGTGTAGGAGTTTCCCACCAAAAGGATTCATTTCCCTGTACATACAGATAAACTACAATCCCCAGCCTTCCTAACCATAGGTGGACCCATGTGACTCATTCTGACCAAAGGAGTTTAGACAGATGTGGTGATCACTGCCTCGAACATGGGTCCCTTAACTGTACCTTTGATTCTCCTGCTTTTTCTTCCTCCTCCATTTGCCTGGCCATCTACTCCTTCAGAGGCCCCAAGGACTCTGGGATGACCCTCATCTCAGTCCCTGAGATGCTGCTAAGAGAGAAAGCTGCATGGGCACAAAAAAGTCTTGGTGAGAAATAAACTGGTCTTACACAGACTCACTGACACTAAGAGTTATTTATTATAACAAGTAGCATTAATTATGTCAACTAATACAACATGCAAGGATGATAAAAAGATTTTCCCGGAAACATCTAGAGACTTGTTTGTTTGTTTGGGGGATGTCAATGATGTGTTTACTGCAATGGAGGTCTGACCATGACAGCCCTGCCCTTGTATTTCTAGCTCGCTGCCTCAGAGCCTTGGAAACCTGTTCCAACTGGATATACACAGAGGGGCCAGGACTCCAGACAAAAGTCTCTCTGATGAACAAATACCTACCCCTTTGTACAGGAATACCTACATTTTTGCCTTCTCAGAATCCTCTTCAGATGCCATTTAATTATTTCAGGTAATCTTTATGTATATGTAACTCCTTACTTACCCAATATTCCACACTTTAACATTTGAGTTGAACCATGTTGATTCATGCATGGGTTCAACATAAGGGCCTTGAGCATCCTAAAACCAAAGTAAATTATAGGGGTCATAAATATAACACTCATCACCCTAATATACATATCTACAGTTGGCATGGTTTTGGAGTTAATGGTTTCTGTATATACTAAAAGAAGCAATATCATTCAGACCCATAAAATTTGCATGTTGATGCTGCAAAACTGTATCTTTTTTTAGCATAAAAAATTTCACACGTATACATGTAAGCCATCTGCTTAAACTTTATTGATAAAACCAGTAGCAGCAGTTTTACAAAATTAGAATGATTTTCAGATTTGAACTATCATTGAGTTCAGTTGCAGCAGACATTTTGTACAAACTGGGGCTAATACTTCTATGTTTCTGCTTTAAACAAAAAGCAATTCGAATTTATCCTCATGCATTTAAATATCTAATACAGAAATAGTTTTTAGGCTGCATAAAATATGCTTCCAACACCACTGTTAAGACAGAACATCTGCTTTAAGCATTATTTGTACAAGAAAAACAGTAATTCTTCTAGTCACAAACCTATTCTTTTATTACAGGTAAACAATTTTATATTTTCTAACATATTTTCAAGGGTGTTTCTATCCCAAGAGTATGGACATTAGTAAATATATCCCTGGCTTGCCCAGTTAGAGCACAAGACATAACAGTACAGTACATTAAAACCACTGTTATGAAATCATGAACATTACAAAAGGTAGAAAGGTACTCTAGTTTTTAAGTTTAACAATCAAAAAATTTCCAAACCTCTTCCTATGCACTAATTATTCATCAATAGAAGTAATTTTAGAAATGGGTGAGCCATTACATTCTATAGCTGTTTGTTTTGGTGACAGCTGGAGATACATTCATGCCTCCTAAATAGAAGACACTGTAAGTCAATAAGTCATACAGTGAGGAACACAGGGACACCTACATGGAATGTTCTGAAGATTTCAGGAGTTTCTAATAGGAGAGTTTGACTGTTTGGAGGAGAAAACACTTCTCGTTTCTCTCTTGAAATTCTGGACCACCCAGGGATTTCTTCTCTGCTAGAAAACTTTGGAGGAGAAAATATGACAGCAGCCAGATCTAGAATTGCCCATTAAGTAATGGGACCGGTTTGGGACAGCTCCTATCTTACAACTAACAAGTCTGCCCTGGAAGAATGAATTTGCCCATGGAAGCCTCCTTCTGCCTTCTAAATCTAAAGGAAGACCAGATTTTAAGCCACATTATGCTAAGTTGTCCCCACAAGTGAAAACCATAAAACTATTGACCGCCATTCACAACCACCGATAATTCAGGACAGTTGATTCCAGTTAACTCATTAAAGGAAACACGAGATAGAAAAGGCACATGCTAACAATATTAATACATCTCCAGCATCCAGCTGTGAGTTGAACAGAAGTACAAACTTCACTCCCTGCTGAGAACAGTGTGCTCCATGTAGGGTAAAATCTCCCCAAAATAGCTACGTATGTTCGAAATGAATGAATCATTCACATTTACTTTTTTTTTTTTTTGCATGCAAGTTCTTCAAGGACACCCATCAAAAGTTGAGATTTAAAGGAAAACCAATAAAATATTTTAAAACAACAGAGCTGCACACAGTATGCATATGGTGAAACATAAATGTGTGAATGTGAACAACTGTTTCGGATGCCATATGAAGACCAAAAAAAATCGAGAGTCAGATTTATCTCGCACTGTGAACACCAAATATTGCTATGAAATCTTGGATGTACCTTGAAAATGTTTTTTTTAAAATCCTTACATTTTTTTTTCCTGGGAGATGATAAATGGTATTTAGGAAGAAAATGATTATGTGGGTGAGGAAAGTCACTTCAGAGGGGAAAGCTGGAGAAGTCTAATTCTCCAAGAGAAATATAATAGACTGAAGGACCTTTTTTAGTGGGGGAAGCGTCTTTCCAAATACTGTATTCAAATTCTATTTTGTGAAAACAAATGCTATCCAACTTAATGCTTTCCCTGCACTCAAAGTTAAATTGTTCTAAAGAAGAAAGGTCCGCATTCAACTCAAAGATTGGCAAGCCTGCCAAAAAGATGGATTTGCAATTTGTTCTGTGGTCCGCATGTCTGAGCAGAAGAATCCGAACCTAATACTTTATTCCTAGCTTCTCAGAGACTGAATGGCTAAAGACTATTCTGACTGTAACTTTTAGTCAAATAACTGACATTCTACGAATATAGCTCAATGATTGGCAGAGATCTAAAAGTGTCAATTACTTTGATATATTGACATAAAGAGCTGATTTAACCTTAAAATAAAAATAAGAAACTATCTCATGGGCTTCAAAAACTCTCAGTTCTGCAAAGGGTGTTTCCATCTATTGCATGGTCATACCTGTGGTCCTTGTCCATAGTGGGAACTCTGAGTGTTTGTGGTATTAATGAAGGAATGAATGAATCTCATTCTTATCACAACATGGTGAAAACAAGTAAAATGAGTATTACTATTCCCAGCTGACAAATGCAAAATTGAAGGCTTAGAGAACTTGTGACTTGACATTCACTTTAGAGCTCATTAAGGGAAGACTTGGTATAGAACATAGGCTCATTAATTTTAATCTAATCTGATACTCTTTCCGCAACCACACTTTCCGCTCGACAGCAACACCCGGTCCCACAGGTTGCCGCAGCTACAAAGCAAAGGGCAGTCAGGGCACATGAAAATGTCAGAATGTTTCCTAGATATTGATCCTTAGTTGGGTCTTCCCATTCACCCAGTGGGATTGTCAGTGTTATCATTCTGACATTCACCACTCATTCATTCAGCCTCCGCATTCGCATGGGTCATCCTGTTCCTAATGTGGAGCTCCTGTGTGCTCCAGATGCTTCCGGACCACTCGCCGCCCATTTGCACAACTGACTACGACAGGACACAGTCATGGAGCTTCCCCTCTCTTGGCAGCAGTGGCCAATGTAAAGTCATATACACTAGTAACAGAAGGTGCTTTTCTGCCATGAATCAGTAATAACGTAATTAGCACTTTTTATCAATGTGTATTTAAATCAGTGCTCGACAACAGAGAATACCACGGAGTTGCTAAATTTGGGGATCCTATCCTCATTGCCTTCAGAACCTTCTCTGCTTAGATGCCAATTGTGAAATTACGTCATGTTTTCCACAAATCTTCTCCTCACAGGTGAAACAAGCCCAATACCACGGAGGTGAAATTCAAGCTGGATTGGAAGTCTCTACGTGTCAGTTGATGTATCGTATGGATTAACCCATCTGGTTTCCTCGAGAACATGCACATTAACAAAATGAACAATAGCAATCAGAACTAAAAATACAAGTAAATAATGAACAGACCAGTACTTCCAGACAATGGGATATTATTATTCAGTGCTAAAAAAAGAAATGAACTGTGAAGCCGTGAAAAGACGGGAAAGAAAGTTAAATGCATATTACTACATAAAACCAGCCAATCTGAAAAGACGACATACTGTATGATTCCAACCATACGACATTCTGGAAAAAGCAAAGCTACGGAGATAATAAAACAATCACTGGTTGCCAGAGGAGGGATGAATAGGCAGAACACAGGAAAATTTTAAGGTAGTGAAACCCCAGGAGTGAACCCTAATGTAAAACATGGAATTTGGGTGGCAATGATGTGCTGGGGTAAGCCCGTCACAGTAACAAGTGTACCCACTCTGGTGGGGGTGTGCCGTAGTGCGGGAGGCTGCGCAAGGATGGGGGCAGGGTGTGCACAGGTACTCTGTAGTTTCCACTCAAATTCACTCTCAACCTAAAATTGCTCAAAAAAGATCTATTAATTTTTTTTTAAAGCAAGTAGATCACAAAGACCGTTATGCCTTTTTCCGTGGAAATAGAGGTCAGATCTTATTTCAAAATACTATTAAAGAAATGTCTTTGTGACCGTCAAGTATACAAACACTAACTTCTTATTCACGAACTTAAAATCTGCCTTAAAATTAAATTTTTAATCCTGGAAAACATTTTGTTTTTCGTGACAACGAACTTTGAGCTACACCTGGGTTAGTATGGTGGCATAATAAAAGACCACTATACAATTTGGTGGTGTTGTGAATTAATGAAGATTATCATGGCCCATGGGGAAATGGCAAAATTAGTAAGATTTGCTCAAGGTGTCATCTATAAGGAACTTGATAAACTCTTTTTTTTTTTTTGATGGTTAGTTCTTTTTTTATTTTTATTTTTATTTTTATTTTTTCTTTTTTTTCCCAATTTATTTATTTTCAGAAAAACAGTATTCATTATTTTTTCACCACACCCAGTGCTCCATGCAAGCTGTGCCCTCTATAATACCCACCACCTGGTACCCCAACCTCCCACCCCCCCCCCCCCGCCACTTCAAACCCCTCAGACTGTTTTTCAGAGTCCATAGTCTCTCATGGTTCACCTCCCCTTCCAATTTACCCAAATTCCCTACTCCTCTCTAACGCCCCTTGTCCTCTGTGCTATTGGTTATGCTCCACAAATGAGTGAAACCATATGATAATTGACTCTCTCTGCTTGACTGATTTCACTCAGCATAATCTCTTCCAGTCCCGTCCATGTTGCTACAAAACTTGATAAACTCTTAAGAGAGAGTGGCGGCCCCAGAATGTGAACATAGTATACAGAATAGCTTGCATGGAAATATCATTCTTTTAGTGTACATCTTCCTCACCAATCAGAGTTTTCAGTGGCAGCCTTTTAATATCTTTTCCCACCAATCAAGGTCTTCATCAAATAAGAGCTGTTACCTTTTTTATTATGGACCATCAACTGGGCAACACAAAAAGACTTTCATCAGTAAGAATTTTTAGGCCATCCAAGATTCTGACCTGGAATCATGGGTTGAGACATAGTTAGGTGTTTTTTTTTTTTAATTTTTAATTTTTTTTATAAACATATAATGTATTTTTATCCCCAGGGGTACAGGTCTGTGAATCGCCAGGTTTATACACTTCACAGCACTCACCATAGCACATACCCTCCCCATATTTAGGTGATATTTAAGATAAGTTTCTATGAAGTTAAAAATTATAAACAATAAATCCATTGGAAAAACTCCTACTTTTCTTCTATTATAAAATTGAAAGTAAGAGTTAGATTGTTTGAGGCTGGTTCAACTGCCAAGGAAGGGACACTCCAAACATTGACCTTTACCCATTTTATAGGGTTGTCCCAATATATATTTTATATATAATATCTAAGACAAATGTTAATCAAAAGAAACAGATCGCTAAGCAAGGATCTTTTGTTTCACACCCTTACTCCTTTACCTGGCAGCTGCTGTTTCCAGTTCACTCTTTCAAAAACTAAAAGGTAGCAATGCCTTTCAGCTATTAAAACATGGAGCTTATAGGAACTGTATCACATTAGTTTGTATACACCTAGCATTCCAGGCTCTGACCCATTTACTGCTTTATTAAAGTTATTCAGTGTTCAATTATAAAAGTGATAAATAGTAAACATCCAACCTCTATTTCAAGCTATAACTCATTTCGTTAGTGGAATGGAATGCTGTACTTCTTCTCTCCGATGTAAAACATATCCATTTATTTTTAAGGGAAGCATAGACTGATAAACAGTACATTTATTTCTTAACCAGAAGCAGAGTAATAACTTCCACTTTCCTTAAATCCTTTCCCTTTCAACAGGGAGTAAAGAAGTCATTACAGAAATACATTTGACAAAAATTAAAGGGCCATAAAAGATCTTACTGTTTAGCTTTTAAAAAATGGCATATTTAGAAATAAAAGCAATTGTTGAATTCAAACTGTTCTACTCCTCTACCATTCTCCAGTCCCTAGTCCAGAGCCTGAGATAAATATACTCAATATCTTTTGAAGGAATACATTTTGTATAAAAATTTAAAAAATAGTAAATAGATATTTTGAGGGGAAAATGAAGTAGATGAAATAATACATTAATATGGCAGTACCAGTGGGCAGGCAGCCTTCTCCCACCCTCAAAGAAGAGTTGGTAGGTAGCATAGTTGCTCAAAGGCTTGAAGTAAAAACTCCCATGGAGACAGCTTAAGGTAGCATCAGTGACCAAGGGAGAGCAGGTAGCAACATTTCGGGGTGGTTTATTCTAGGACATGTCCACAGGCTTCCATGACTGCCTCTGAGCTTGTTCTAGAAAGCCTCAAGCTGTTTTACAGGTTCCACAGTGGCTATAAATACAGCAGATTATTGTCTGTGTCTAGGATACTGCTTTGAGACCCAGGGGAAACAAAAACACCACAGGAGAGGAAAATCACCCAGAGTCTGCAGGCATCCCCAAAGTCACCTAAACAAAGCCCAAATGGGAACTCCCCAGACAAGTCTTATATGGTGCAGAGAAAGATCACTGTGGAATCAGTGTCCAAAGGGCAAGAGGACAGGCCTAGAGTGTTGTTATTGTTGATTCTGTTTGCAGATCATATACAAAATATTAGACTTAGAAGGAACTTTAAAAAGACTATCTTTCTGGCTGCCCTCCTTTTCTCCTTTAGACAGAAGCCACACTCCACACAGAGGCTTCTGTCTTAAAAGGTTTCCCAAGATGCTTCTGTGCTCTCCCTGGATGAGTCCCCCTCCAGCATGACTATCGCCCACTCTAGGTCCCAGCTTCTTAGACACTCTCTCCAATGCATCCAGCCAATACATCTCACCTCCTTCCAACAATAACCCATAACAAGGAACTCTGCTTCTTACAGCACATGATCAGATCAACTGAACAACTGTTGATAAACATTGTTTTTATCACGATGACTAATTGCTTCAACCGCTTCAATGTGTAATCACACCACTCCAAAAAGTTGAAAAAAAAAAAAAAAGATTTTAAGTCCTGTACTATCCCAAATATCCTGGTGCTACACCCAAATAAATCAAATGAATACATCTTGAATTAATGCAAAACAAACTTCATATCCTTCTTCTTATATTTAAGTTAAACTCTTGTGACTTGATTTGAATGGAAGCTCTGAATCTGTCCACGTGACCGAGAAGAGAAGGAATCATACCCCAATAAGAGTTCTTCATTTTCTGGGTTACTGTTCCTAGAAATCACTCTACAACTTTGAACTCCCATCCATCCCCTGTAACTTCCCTACATGCTGAATTATTCCAAAAACAAAAACAAAAACACAAAACCCTAAGCTAAGTGATTTTTCTCCAGTTTCTCCATTTCTCCTTAATTAGAAATCCCAGAACCTGAGTCAGCACTATGGCAATCTGGCAATATTGGGAAGGTAGGCTCATACTTCTCCATCCCAGAATCACATTCAGTTTAAAAGAGCAAGTAGTGCATGACTTGTTCTTGGCACTTGGTTACCCTTAAACTTGAGGTGGTTTGTTCCCAACCATTTCTGCAGATCAAATGTCCACAAAAGTTCTTCTAAATTCTCAGGAAACTCTCCCTTTTACTCACGATCTGAACACTTGAGAGCAACTCAACATGCTTTCTATTACATCAACAATTCACCCTTTAAAACCCTTTCAAAAAGGAGTTAGTATGAATTCTAATAGAATTCCTTTCATTGTGATCTTCTAAGGGAAACGCTGATTAGTAATTGGTCCTGAAAAGAACTTTCCAAGTAAACAGTTAGATGAGTTTTGATAGCTGCATTAGATCAGCTTTGAAAATTTGCCTATGAAGATATAATATGGATATATAAGCATAGGCTAAAAAATTGTCCATCTTTAAATGAGTATCAGCAAATTGCCACGCCATTTTTTTTTCTTTTTCATATCAAAGTTGAAATAGGTACTCAAGCTGTCACCTTACCAACTCTTTGGATGGGTATATGGTGCTCTGTCCATACTGAATTGTAGAGAAGAGCTGGAGTGGAAAAGTGCTTTGTGTCTGATTTAGCAAGACGTGTATACAAGCACCAAGGTTTTCCATCCCCTCCAAAGTAAGGGGGTGAAAGATGAAGATTTGGTTATTGTATCTCATTTGGGTTTTATTAAGACTCAATATACCAGGCTCATCTCTTTTTAGGTTATCCCATAAGCCTTCTTTTTCTTTAAAAATTCAGACCAGCTTTATGTATCTACCCTTTTCATAGTATCTAAGAATTGTCTATAGTCTCTCTCTAATGTTACTCTTATTTCCACTAGGCAGAGAAACAAATTTAAAGGCTTTATTCTTGATTGAGTATGGTGGAGGGGGGATTGAATGCTTATTATAGGTCAGGCTCAATGCTGTTATTGTCCTTTAAAAACTTGATGAGGTAGGTATAACTTCCATTTTCCAGTTGAAGTGTCAGGGACACAGACTGGGTAAATAATTTTCTTAAAGGCCACACAGCTAGTGAAGTTCCATCCAAACCCAGGGGAGACTGTAGCCTTTGCTAACTTCATCAAACTACATGGGTCTCACTTCCCTCATCGGTAAGGACTTTCCAGAATTCTACAAGTTGTGAAAAAATAATAGCTAGTTAACCTGAAATGTGTTTTGGTTTGTTATCTCACTCTTCCTGAATATATGCCAGTGGAGGCTGAAGGGATCTGGCAATATTTATTTATTCTTGAACTCTTCTATACACATGCTATATGATTTTTTGTTTGTTTGTTTGTTTTAATAGTTCTGCCTAGCTTTCCTTTTTGGAACAAATGAATGATTTTTGATGTTTTTGTCATTTCAGGATTATCTATCATTTGTTCTTGCTGTGGATCAAATAGAATAGGATGCACTTTGGCCACAGTTCCCTTTATGTAAGAGGAGACACTGCATTGTGTTTTCTGCCCTGTTTATTGTTAAAGCATGTATCTCCATTTGGTTTTATGTCATCTACAAATAATCCTCGTCTGTCACTTTTCTGATCTTAACATACTAAGTTCTGTGCTGCAACAGGAGAGTCCAGCTTTTGGGAGCTCCACAGCTCAACGTCTGTGCTGTGAACCATCAGTTTCCTAAACTCAGTGGCCATCAGAGGAGCACTTTCGCATAACCTGATGGTTAGTTTCAACTTAAATGATGCGTTACTTGAAAAGAAAGGCGTTTGGTTCTCAGATAAGACCATCTACTACAACCACAAGATAGAGCAGCAAGACTGACCGAGAGGTGCCAACAATTTGTAAAATACTGTGAAAGCCCCTCTGCTGCGTAGGCAGAGGGGAGGCTCTCCCAGCAGCATCTCGTACCACAGGGGACATCAGCGTTCAAGCTCAGTCCGTCACTATCATTGAAGAAGGAGCCGAGGGCCCAGTGCTGAGAGGGAATGAGAGCACAGTAGCATATTCTGTTTGCCCCCTCCCAGTCACAGTTAGGATTCTTTCTTGAACTTTGTACAGGTGGATGCCGAGCGTAATACATCCGACAGTGGTACAAGTTCTCCTACTGTTAAGGGAGGCAGGACCCCCCTCCACAGCTATGCTACATCAGCAACAACAGGGTCCCAAACAACTGTGCATCACACAGGGCGCCAGTGAAGGGGAGAGGAGCAAGAGCAGATGCCTGGCTGCCTGTGAATGGCCCATTTACAAATTCAACAACAGTCAGAGGGGAGCAGGGAGCACAAGGGCCACCACCGTGATTGGCGAAACCAGCACTTCTCAATTCAGTGTAAATTAATGCCCTGAAAGAAGACACACTACAAAGCAGATTTCCATAAACCTAGTGCTTCATTCACCCTCTACAATATTATTTAAAAAGCACTGTCTTTAGGAAAAGTCACGGAAGGAACTACTCATGCAACAAATACTGGCGCTGCTTCCATTTCAAATGTCTCTGTGAGATGTTAATTATTAGCTAGATAAAATAGGCAAAAGGAGCTTTTTTACCGCCGAACCAACTAATTATCTTTCATAACTCTCTTAAAAAGCAAATGTAGATGTAAGAGCTCCAGTGAAAAGAAAAACATGCTGAGTGCATTGTGTCTAGACGTTGCCAAGCAAATAAAGGGAGCTGAAATGTACAAAATCAAAAAGATCTTACTAAACCAGAATTTCAAATCAATGTAAAAAAGAAATTCAGCCTCATATTTTAATGTATCTTACCATTAGCATTTTATATTTATACAGTCCGCTTCAGATTGCTGTATATTCAAGATGTACATGCATCCTACGTGGTGAATAGCACCAACGTAGTAAAATTATACAAAAATTAAAAATGCTTTTCAGGCATCTCGTTCCTTAAAATCTGCACATTCCTGTAACAATCTCATAAGCAGACTACTGGAAAACAGATCAAACCCACAAGGATAGCTTCACTGTACCAGCAGAATACCCTAAAAAAAATGGGTGGATTAAAGCAGCAGAAAATGGAGCATAGGTGATGACTAGGCGCATACGACAAGGGATGTAGCAAAACATGGAGCAGGAAAATACGAGGGGGAAAAAAATCCAGGATGGTCAGTACAATATGTGCAGGTTTTTTTTTTCAAATGTAAATTTTAAAGTGAATGCTGCTTTTATGTTACTGCATAAAGGAAAGCATAACAAGGCTGCTCTACTTCCCTTTAAACACAAGCACATAAAGAGGGTAAGGGATGTGAAAAGCCAATTCTTTGTGCCGCTACTTAATCAATTGCACTCAGTTCTACTCAATGACACAGCCACACTGCAAAGACCACTCAGCAGTTAATGGATATAATGTTGGAAAAGCACTTTGAGGTCTTCCAAAGAAAGGTAGGGTAAAAACCCAAAGGAACATGGTTTTTATTACTTATTCCCAATAACTGAGCAGTGTTATAGATGAAACTCCCATGACCCAAAAAGAAATTAAGATATTAATTTATTTTGCTAATTCTGATACTTCCATAGGAAGTCACTTCTTTCAAAATTGGGTACTTGAAATCACAGAAGAATTATCCTGTGCCCTAGTCTCTTCTTGTCAGGATAACCATTACACATTGCACGGTAAGGAATAAATATGTTCTTCAAGTGTTACAGCCTACGTCTACAATCTGTCAAATGCAGAGCTGAGGAGGAGTTCTGTGTTTTTAACTGTATACATCCATCACTAGCTATCACTCTTCCCACAGACAGCAAAAAGTCAACAATGAAACATAAAAGCTAAAAATAAGTGACTGAGCAATTGCTCAGAAGAGCTGCACATTAGGCACAGTGTTAGATGGACACACATTCCTTTCCCATCTTTTTTTTTTTCACTGACAATTTCAGGTAATTATTATTAAGGACTCACAGGTAAGCAAAAGAAAAATAAACATGCATGGCGCAAATATGTAAAAGTCAGTCGGAGATACAATTTCATGCTTATCACCGTACAAGATCAGTGCTCTGAATGGCACATGCCCAGAATGCAAGTAGTGACTAATATAGGCTGCTGCAAATGTCATGGAAAATGACAATTATAGGCACTTCAAATGCTCAGAAAAAAAGAAAGAAAGAAAGAAAGAAAGAAAGAAAGAAAGAAAGAAAGAACGAACTTGGTGTCATTTCATACAAGCCAAAAATACTTCTTCATTCATAGGTATTATAACATGTTCATTTCTAAGAGTCAGTTAAATCAACATTTATTAAGGACATATTGTATATAATTTACTATGCTCTAGTGATGGAAAATAACTGCATAAAAAAGAATATGGTTTACATGCAAGTGTACATTCAAAATATATTTATGAGTATATATCAGTGAATATAGAAAAAGTACAATCTAAAGGAGAACTCTCAATTTAGAAAATCAACAATTCCATGACTTAAGTAGGTGTTTTTTGTTTGTTTCTTCTAATTCTGTAAGAATTTATTAGGTGAGAAAAATAGCATAAAAACCTTGAAAATTACAAGTTGGAAATCTTACATATTAAAAGGAGACAAGATGTCTTTCAACAGTGTTTTTCAACTCTGTTTTACCTTCAAACATGATTCATCTAATCATATCTCACAGGAAACCACAATATGTAAGCAAGATAAAGAAAGGTATTTAATGAATACAAATTTGTTTTGTACGTATGAGTTTATAACATTTATTTTTAAGTAAATAAATGAAGAGTTTCGTTCATAGAAAGAAAAATGCAAAAAGGGGCTTATGGATGATAGTTATACTCTCTTATGAGCCTTGGTATGAGATTCATTTCCATAGTGGGGAGGTTTGGGCACCATATTAACAAAATTCTGATTCATACACATACCTGGTTACAAATGGTGAGATTCACCAGCTCCCTTGTGATCTCAGGTTACTCTTCAAGCAAACAGAAACAGCGAGAAGCTTCATTCCACAGGTTGAACCCAGACTCAATAATCTATTAATACAAATTAACTCATTATCACTGTTCTCCACTATGGTTAATTTTCCATAAAGTACACTTGACCATGTATGTGTTTTTTTTTTTTAATTATAATATCTGAATCCAAATCAAACCTTTGAGAGACCCAAATGATCCTGCCCAGATTGTCCCAGTGTTTAGTAGACTCTAATTGTAAGCCTGTCTTTAAAACGCCTACCAGCCTGTGCTGAGTTGGTATCAGTGGTCAAAACACTGGTCGCCAGGGCAGATGTCACATGCAAATCCTGCTGCCAAAACTAGGATTCGAGCAAGGTGTGCCATCTGCATATTTGCTGCCCTTTGGTTTCCTTCATTTCCTCCCAATGGTCTTGTTCCTCTTCTCCGCTACTGTTTTGGCCCAGAGCAATCCAACCGATCATCTCTTTACGCTTCATAGTACGCCTGTTATAAATGGAAATCATCAGTGTGACATCAGAGAGCTGAAAGAGGGCCACCTGGAAAACAAAGGTCTCCTTGTAGACAGGATTGGGCTGACCACGTCGAATGGACGTCTTACAGCGGGACATCTCTTGACCCACAGAATTGAGAAGGAAGAGCTTTCCATATGTATCTATGGAAAAAAACAATAGAAATAAGAAAACATCAGAGCTCTCTGTGTTGTTAGTTTCGTCATAGTATTTGCGTGGGATTCAGATCTTTTCCTTTTTAACATACTGGGCAGCATCCTTAGGCCTGGTATTTGCTTTAGGACTAACATATTTTCCAGAAGTATTAAGGAAAGGGATTATTACCATCGATGGTTAATGTTTCATGCAGCCCACTACAGGCACCTTGCTGATGCTCACTAGAAGGTCTACCCGCACAGAGGAGTAAACACGCGTAAACCTGTGTATGACGGTGTGTTTAGCCAAGCGTGGTTCTTCAGCCACATTTTATTTATGTAAAAAGCAATAAAAACCTTTTGTTCTATGTGTATTTTCCTTTTCACAATCAAAATACTGTTTTATGCCTAAAGAGTACTTCCTCTTCTTACACTCTTCATATTCTTTGGACCATCTTTTTTTTTTTTTTTTAAGATTTTATTTATTTATTTGACAGAGAGAGAGAGATCACAAGTAGGCAGAGAGGCAGGCGGGGGGGGGGGGGGGAAGCAGGCTCCCCGCTGAGCAGAGAGCCTGATGCTAGGCTCGATCCCAGAACCCTGAGATCATGACCTGAGCTGAAGGCAGAGGCTTAATCCACTGAGCCACCCTGGCGCCCCTTCTTTGAACCATCTTATCCACTAAATGACAAGTACCAAACCTTTATCTCTGGCCTGGACTTCTCTTCCGAGCTCAAGATCCAGCTCAACACCACAGTTTTCCCCACGGATATCCTCCCTGCACTCGTCTCGCTCATCATGCCTCCAACTCTTCACACTTGCTTCTCCAGGGTCCCCCATCTCTGCAAACAGTAGCATCCTCCACTCAGTTTACCTAAATCCGGAGTGAGGATGACATTTTGACAAGACTGGCTCCTCACCCCTAGTCTGGCCAATCAATCACCAAGTTCTAAGTGGCTCCCAACTCTATGTCCTAAATAGCTCCCAACTCTACCCATGTCTTTCCATCCCTGAAGGCGCAGAACTCAGTGCGCAGGCAAGCTCCAGTCACCAGCCTCTCTCACCTGACTTAGGACAGGTCTCCTCACCCAGCTCCCAACACCAGGCTACCCAATCCCACAGTCAGCGGGAACTCTGTAAAATGCAAATCTGTTTATGTCACTCTCACTAAGAGACAAAGCCTAAACCTTCAAGGCTGTCCACTAATCTCAAGGCAAAACCAAAATTTCTTGGTATGGGTGACATACTCTGATCCTTTTACCTCCCAGTTTCACTGGGCGCCACTGTCGCCCTTATAAGCTGCATTTCCTATACTGACCTCCCTCTGACCCACACTTCTCTTTCCCTTTCACTTCTGCACAGACTGTACATGCTCTAACACCACAAGTGATATCCATCTTCCCATGATTTCTATTCATTAGTTAGGTCTGGATTTGGGTTTATCCAGGAAATTTTGCTGACCACTTGCTCCTGTCCTGACCAGATCTGGTTCAGAAAACCGTGCTGTGGGCACCATCAAAATCTAGCTTCAGGTTATCCCAGGACTTAGCACCCAGCATTATCATCACCTGTTTGCTCCTCAGCAAGGCTGTCAGTTTGAAAGTGGAATTGCCTTGTTTACAGCTGTACCCTTGGTTCCTGGCCTAGTGTCTAACACATGGTAGACACTCAGTACATATTAAACATTTTGTAACTAATGTACATGACCCTCCAGCAGGCTTGACCTTCTTTTTTCTTTAGGTTTTGGGTTTTCAAACTTCTAAAATGAAGATTAAACCCCTTGGTTTTATCACCCTTGCACTGGAATGCTATAAAATGGGACTAGCCTCAGATGTTTAGCAATTTATAGGAAGGAAAAAATGATCCAAATTTTACTAACATAGTCTACTATTTCTGCTGAAATTCCCCAATTGATACTTACAAAGAAAATTATCCCAAAGAAAATTCTATTTTTATTAAAATCACATAATTGATCAATTTCTTAACCCTCTCTTAATGACAGTTTTTAGCACTAACTTATGTGTGTCCTATCCTTTAAAAAAAGAAAATCCAAGTGTTAGGGTGTTCCCCAGCTTCTATCATTCTGTACATTTTGTTCGATGCTGGCTGAAAGCTGATTAGTGTTTACTGCTCACTTTCCCACCTAACAACCAGTCAAACTTTTTAAAAGTGTAAATCCAGATCTCTGTAATTTACTGTTCTCTACAAGAGCATTGTAAGATGGGAAACAAATTACAACCTGCAGTTTTCTTTCTATGTTGATCTTTTTCTATTCCGGTTTGATGTGTTATTTTATTCACTTATCTGCTGAGAAACACAAGGTGTGAAATTACACTTCAGGTGTGAAAACACTTCTCTGTCTCAGAAACAGGCCTCTCCACTCTTCAAACTGCTCTGCTGAGAAAGCTGTCAGAAAACCGACAATGGGGAGGGGGCACGGAATTTGTGTTTCCACAGCTGTACAGCTCCATGATTCCTATGGAAGTCCAATCCAGTCACTGAACTGCTCTGGCAATTCTTCCCTCGGTTATGGCAGAGGACATTGAGTTAATCTTGCAAACAGAGACCTGCTCATTTCCCAAAGTGCAATTTCCATCTTTATCTTGTCACAGATCACTTTCTAATTACGAGAAAGGTCATTTACGACCAAACCACCATCACTGAAGCTGAATGATACGTGTATGACAAAAGGGGGAAATAATTATTTGATAAACAATGCAGTCTGAGGACATGTAACCAAAAGAAGGGAAATATTGTTGATGGTTCCAGCTCAAAGGGAACTTTTCCTCAGCAGTAAAAATGTGTTTACTTTTCAGTGTCCAGAGTCAAGACTATGCCCAGGGAAGTGGACCTGTGAGGAACAGTACAGAGTTTGCTTGGGGTCTTTTGGGGTTCAATGACTTATTCCAATGAACACCAGGCAGAATGGATGAAGAAAGGGTCAAGTAAATATACAACTTCACTGAATTCTGTTTTAAATCTTTGGAATTGGTAATACTTGCTACAAAACAATACCAAGCAATACGTTATCTTCTGATGATGGTTCAGAATGTCCCTCAGGAGCTCTAGTAACTCAAAACCATCATCAAGATGTTGAATGGGTCATAATTCCTAGATAGTCCTTGATGACACTCTTCTGACTCAGCTGTGTCAGCTGCTTTCCCAGTCACTGTCTCCTTCTCCATAAAGGAAGATGGCATGTGTATCAGAAAAAAATTATAAGAGCACACAATCCTCAATTTATCATGGCATAGAAGTATGTCATTTGAAACTCAGCAGTCATTTTTCCAAGGAAACAGCACAATGCCATAGTGGTTACTTATAGAGGTCATACAAAATACTGCCCATTGCAGCATGATGTACTACCAATAGTAATACAGACTCTGCTTGGGGCGGGAGTGGGGCATCATGATTTTCTGGGCAAGGGAAAGGAATTCAGTCTTTTAACCTCCCTTCCCTTTTAATTTATTAAAAATTACAAGATATTTAGTGCGGTGCATAAACAATGAATTCTGGAACACAGAAAAGAAATTTTTAAAAATTACAAGATATTTTAAACAGACATAAAGAGAATAGAGACCATTATTACTCCTATCCTAATACCCACCACACAGACTTGTGATATTTAGCATTTATCATATTTAGTACTGACCTTTTGTTTTTTATTTGATTTTTTAGAAAATAAAATATTATAATTGAAGTATCAATGTATCCTTCCTTGATTCTATTTGATTTCTTCTCTCACTAAAGGTAATGACTGGCCTGAATTTGGAGTTCCTCATTTTCATTATAAAAGTAGACATAAATAAAGCTATCCAAAGTATACTTAACAGAATTTTGCACACTTAAAAGTGTTTAGCATTTTACTGTAGGTATTCCTAAAACTTGCCTTTGTACATTGAGCATTAAATTTTTTATATCACCTATTTGATAGATACACCTGTGGTTCATTTTAACTGCTATATACTGTTCTAAACCACAATCCACTTGTCCATTCTCTACATTAATGGATATTTATTTATAATAACCAAGAATGGAAAAGATATTACTGAACACTTTCCTATATCTTATACTAAAATATACTTTATACTAAAATATACCAAAATCTGAGAATTTCTCCAGCATATATCCAGGAGTGGATTGCTGGCTATTTATAAATTCTACATATAATATCTTTGTTATATTTATTGCTAGTATCTTCTGTTCTTACCCTTTAATTTTACAGTGACTTTTATAGTATAACTGCCTTAAATTCTTGTGGAATCTGATTTATAAATGTTTTCCTTTTCAGTTGGTCCATTAAAACAATAATTTTATTTAAAGGTTTTATTTATTTATTTGAGAGAGAGTGGCCACGTGCACAGGAGCAGGGGAGAGGCAGGAGGAGAGGGAGAAGCTGAGGACCCGCTGAGCAGAGAGTTGGACATAGGGCTCTGGGGCTACATCCCAGGAATCTGACCTGAGCTGAAGGCAGCTGCTTAAATGAGTGAGCCACCCAGGCACCACTCGTTAATAGAAATTCTTTAAGAAATCCTACCCAAACTCAATAGTCTCATATATTTTCTTTTGTGAGTCATAAGAATTTATTTTTCATATTTGATCTTTAATCTACCTGATATTGATCTTTATGTGTAGTGTGAGATAGGGATCTATTTTTCCCCCATAGGGGAAACATAATTCATTAAATGGCCCATTATCTCCCAATATATTTGGGAGATACCAACTTTCCAGGCTTGAGTGTCTTTCCCTCACCTGATAATAGTAATTATTGTCATTTTATAATATGCCTTTGTATCTGCTATGGAGAATCTTACTATTGTCTTTTTAAAAACTTTTCATTATTTTAAGTTCTTGTTTGGCTTAACTGACTGTTGCATATGAACTTAGGATCAGCCTGTCAAGTTCGATTTTTTTTTAAAGCAAAATATATAAAACAAAAACAAAACCCTTTGGGGATTTTAATTGGGATTGCACTGAATATATAGATTAATTTGGGGAAAGTTGTTGTCTTCACAATATTGAACATTCTCACCACTGAACATAGTTTACCTATCTATTTAGCTTTCTTTTATGTCTTTCAAAAAGTTTCATATTTTTTTCCCATAATTTTCTTTTCTTACTCATCTTTTGTTAATGTTATCCTCTGGTACATTAGGTATTTTCTTACTGTTGTACATTAGTAATGTTTTAAACTCCACTTTCTTTCTCTTTTTGGGGGGGTGGGGGTCAAAGGGAGAGAGAGAATCTTAAGCAGGCTCCATGCCCACCAGAGAACCTACCCGGAGGCTGAATTTCAGGACCCTGAGATCATGACTTGAGCTGAAAGTAAGAGTTGGGCACTTAACCAGGCACCCCTTAAAATTCTAACTCTTAACTGTTCCTGATGTGTTAGAACATAATTGGTCTTGTATGAGAAATGTATTAGTTCAAGGGTGTAGACTTTATAATGTAAACAATCATATTTCTTACAAATAATGGCAGTTTTATGTCTTCCTTTCGTGCTTTAAATTTTTATTTCTTTTTCTTATCCTACTGAATTGTCTTGAGCCTCCAGTCTAATATTGAGGAAGGAAGGGAAAACCAAACGGGAAGAAATCAGAGAGGAAGGCAAACCATGAGAGACTGTGGACTCAGGAAACAAACTGAGGGTTACAGAAGGGAGAGGGGTAGGGGGTTGGTGTAGCCAGGTGACGGGTATTAAGGAGGTCATGTGTAGTGATGAGTACTGAGTGTTATACATAACTAGTGAATCTTTGAACACTACATAAAAAATTAATGATGTACTATACAGTGGCTAACTGAACATTAAAAACAAACAAACAAACAAAACAAAACAAAAGTGATGCCAGAGGGAATCCTTATTTTGTTCCTGACTTTACTAAAGGGATTTCAGGATTAAGAATGACAGGGCAGATTTTCTTTAAATGCCCACTATCAAGATTAAACAAGTTCCCTTCTGTATGTCAAATTGTTGATATTGAACACCATTTTCACATTCCTAAGCAATTTCCTATGTCAAAAGAGCATAAAACTTATGCTGAGTGAAATCAGTCAAGCAGAGAGAGTCAATTATCATATGGTTTCACTCATTTGTGGAGCATAACCAATAGCATGGAGGACAAGGGGCGTTAGAGAGTAGTAGGGAATTTGGGTAAATTGGAAGGGGAGGTGAACCATGAGAGACTATGGACTCTGAAAAACAGTCTGAGGGGTTTGAAGTGGCGGGGGGGTGGGAGGTTGGGGTACCAGGTTGTGGGTATTATAGAGGGCACAGCTTGCATGGAGCACTGGGTGTGGTGAAAAAATAATGAATACTGTTTTTCTGAAAATAAATAAATTGGGAGAAAAAAAAAAGAGCATAAAACTTAAAACTACATTTCCCTGAATCTCCTGCCCGTAAGATCCTACTAATGAAAGCAATTTGTCTGAGACTGGAAGGTAGAGGAAAAGGGGAGCTGCCTCTCCCCAGATCCAGTGGCTGTCATGTGTCTAGGCATTAGCAGATAGCAAAGTAGGGTTTTTGCCCATGGTGCTCAAACACCCCCCCTTTTCTTAAAAAAAGTTAACCTCTTCTTATTATTTATTTGACAGAGAGACATAGCGAGAGAGAAACACAAGCAGGGGGAGTGGAAGAGGGAGAAGCAGGTTTCCTGCTAAGCAGAGCAGGGAACCCGATACGGGACTTGATCCCAGGTCCCTGGGATCATGACCGGAGCTGAAGGCAGACACTTAATGACTGAGCCACCCAGGTGCCCCACTGTGTTCAAACATCCTTTTCCTGCACAAACAGCTCAGCCCATTTTGGCAATTTTCCTGTGATGTCTATATGTCCAGATTTCCTGAGGGAGTCCTCTCATGCTTCAACCCTATAACAAACATCAGGCTCAAAATATCTAGACTATTTCTATTTCCCTGACAAAATTTGACTGATATTGCAAGTGATAATCTGAACTGGAATGTTGCCATTAAGAAAAGAACAACAACAACAACCTGAGAATGGGCAGTGGCATCAAAGGTTGGTGCCAGATGGTGAAGAGATCAGAGGCCAGGATGGTGGAGACTTATACTCCATATTATATGATGGTGAAATAGCCTTCTGATCTAAGTTGGGAGAAAGGGTATATACCCAATGAGTTTGTGGCTCGTGGAAAACAGAATGTTAGATGTGTATTCAGGGGCACCTGGGTGGCTCAGTGGGTTAAAGCCTGATACCAGGGACCTGGGATCGAGCCCCACATTGGGCTCTCTGCTCAGCAGGGAGTCTGCTTCCCCTCTCTCCCTGCCTGCCTCTCTGCCTACTTGTGATCCCTGTCTGTCAAATAAATAAATAATATCTTTAAAAAAAAAAAGAAGAAGTGTATTCAGTATTAGTAGTTTCACTTGGGGAGGGGACAGAGAGAGGCAAAAGGTAAGCTTGGGAAAAAACTGGCCAGTGTGCAAGGAAAACAGAAAGGAAAAAAAAAAAGGAATACTGAAATTCAGACCTTTCTGTGGTTGGAAAAGCTAACTGCTTCCAGACCTCCAAACAGTGAGAAATGGACTTTAAAAGAATTTAAACAACAGAAGCCCAACAAACCTCGGGTGAATAAGGGGATAGTGAATCAGGTCAAATGTCACACCAAGGATATAGGTTTCATACCAGATTTGAGTTGACTGGGTCTCGTGATTGGGTTCTAAATAATGGAATCTGAGAAATGAAAATAATCACCTTCAATCATGACTATATTTAAGTACTCCCACCCTAGCAATAAATCTCCTATGCCCTCACTTCCCCTTTCATGACAACCAAGCAGGTCACATTTTGAATATGATCATATTGTCTCATTAAATGGAAAGAGTCTGTATGCCTTCATCCCAGCAGAGAGGAGTCACTTGACTCACCATAGACAGTGCTGCAAGGGAGAAATAAACCTTTGCTGTTTCCAGCTGCCCACAATTGCTGGGCTTCTTTGTTACTGCATTTTAGCCTAACCTATACTAAAGCACCTTCTATTATCCATCTGCTGAGTTCTCTTTATCAATAATGGACAGACAGTGCATTCTCTCAAAGGTTTCTTTTGCACCTGTTGAGATAACCAAAATGGTTTCTCATAAGTCAGTTAATACGGTGAGCTATAGGAGCTGACTTTCCTAATGTTAAATCCTTACATGCCTGGCCTAGCCTCACTTCATTGGTAATTAGTATTTTTTTTTTCTTATACATTATGGGGCTAGGTGGACCAACATAAACTACAGTGTGGGTGGGAGGATATGGGGAGGGGAGACAGGGAGAGATGGGGAGCAAGGGAATAACATTATACATACCTTTTGAACAGCAGTTTTAGTCCTTTACATTTATTATGATCACTGATATGTATTTATTTTTTTATTTTTATTTTATTTTTTGCTTTGGTTTGCGCTTTCTATCTTGCATTCTCTGTGCCTTTAAATATCCTTTCCTGGTTTCTATTGATCCACTGAATTTACTTCATTCTAATTTATTCCCTCTCCTGGTTTGAAAGTTAGATGAAAATTTTTACATGTGCCTTGATTTAATGTCTAAAATTAATCAATACCTCTACTCTCCTCTTAAGTAACATAAATTCTTTGATTTCCATCTCCTCTTCTCATCCTTCATGTTATTTCCCTTTGTTGTTATACTCCTAATATATCAGTCATTTTTCCTACTGCTGCTGTCCTCTTTCTGACAGTCTATACATGCTATATTTACTTACCTGTTCACCAGATTTTTTTGTTCATTAGTCCTTCCTGAACTTCACTATTTCCTTCTCAATCCAGTTTCTTTCTTCCTGAAATATATCAACTAGTCGTTCTTTCCGTGACAAACCCTTTCCAACTTTGTGGAAAACATCTGTATTTTTCCTTCACTCAAACAGACCACTAAAAGTTGAGAGTATTTTCCTCTCGAGACTTCAGTAATACTGTCCGCTTGTCCTCTGGCTTCTGTCATTGTTGTTGAGAAGGCTGTCCTTAGTCTTACTGCCATTCTTCTACAGGTAACTTGGTTTAACAACAACAATAACAAAAACAATCACTGACCAACCAAATAGCCTGATTGAGATATAATTCACGTACCATGGTAATTGTATTTCCTCCCTGTTGCTTTTCTGTCTAGATTTTCTGACTAACTTTAATATTGTTGTGGGAATTAAGTGAGTTAATGGAAGTCTAGGATTATCACCTATGCACTCAGTAAACTAGTGCCACATATAAATCTTTATTTGGATTGGCATAATTCTGAGCACACTGTGGATACTAATAAACACTATATTTAGCAGAAAGCTGGATCTGGATTTTGAAAGGTGGTAGCCCCAGATATGCTCATTTTCATTTAGTCTTTTTTTCCCCTGCACTCCATTTGTACAGCTCACCCCCTGCAACCCACCCGTTCTTCACACTCGACATGAGGCAGCTTGATAAGGTTTTGTTTTGTTTTGTTTTGCTTTCCTTTGCTCTAGTGTCTGCTATTGTGAGTGCCTAACAAGGTTAATATGCTGCTGCTGTAAGTATTATCATTTGGGATGTAATTATCACATGTGGCTAATCATGCACATGCTGAGAGGCTGGGAACTTGTTGTTTTTAACTAGAGGGGACATCTTAATGATAGTTTTTGACAAGAACCATTATATGTGTGTGTATACACACACACACACACACACATACACAATGCAGTGACGCACTGTAGAAGGAGACGAGGTGAAAATAAAGATGGAGAAAGAGAATCTCCCAATGGAATAGCTAATATATTTTTTAACTTAGCAATTGTACCGGTAACATTAGTTTGTTAACCTCACTTAATAGGGAAGGAAATGAAATTCGGAGAGGTTAAATCAAATGTTGAGGCCATGCAGTAACTGGGTGGCAGGCAGAACAGAGCTGCTAAATTGTTAGTGAATTGCTTTCCCATGAAGCCAAATTCAAAGGATAATCAAATGTTTCTAATTCTCCATGGAAACTTTTCAAAAGCATTTGTAAATGCATATTGGGATTTCATATGTCTACTAGATGCTATAAACTGGTTTTTCACCTGGACCATCCACCCTGTATAGGTGTGGAGACTATACCTTGCCATCAGGTTGTAGACTAGCCTATACCACCTTAAAAGCAATGGTGAAAATATTTTTGAACACTGACCACACATACTAAATGAGGTATTACCTTGAAAATGATGGCATGATTCTTGGCACACTGATATGTGCCTGGGGCTAAGATTAGTTCATGTTGTTACTTCATTTACAGGTAATGGGTCAGTTTCAGTAATTTTCAAATAACCTATTTTCTCATCCCTAGGCCACCTATTATTTGAAAAAAAATCCATAACAACATATAACATGGGCATTTTCCAAAAAAAAAAGAAGAAAAAGATGTAGACAGACGTAAATCTAGATAAAAATCTATCTGTATCTACATCTACATCTATCCATCCATCCACCCATCCATCCATCCACTGGATGAACAGAGAAAAGTTTAAAGTTGGAAATCAGAAAGTGCCTAGTTACATACTTTCTCTTGGGATGGGTGTGGTTTACAGAGGGTGCTACAGAAGATGCACTCAGGTTCAGTGGCTTGGTACTCTATCCTGTCCAAGGTTGAGTCAGGGAAAATAAGTTTGGACCTTGAGATAACAAAAAACAATGTAATTCTAATCACAGAAGCTGAGGTTCATGTTTTATGTTTACTCACCCGATACAGTGGAACTATTCTAGACCAGACTAGCTTTTTTTAAAAAATTAACATATAATGTATTATTTGTTTCAGTAGACCAGACTAGCTTTTTTGCCCAATATTGTAGAAGTAGAATTTTCAAATATACTGAAAAATTGAAGTAATTGCACAATGGATACCCAGATACTCACTGCCTAGATTCTTCATTTGTTATATTTTGCTTTGTTTGTACTATGGGCTGAATGTGTGTATTCTCCCAAAATATATACGTTGAAGCCATAATCCTCAGTGTGATGGCATTTGGATGTGTAGCCATTAGGAGGTAATTAGGTCATGAGGGTGGATTCCTCATGAGTGAGATTAGTGCCCTTATAAGAAGAAACAAGAGAGAGATGATTTCTCTCTCTACCATGTGAGGATACAGCAAGAAGGTATCTGTCTGCAAAGCAGGAAGAGGGTTCTCACCAGGAACCAAATCAGCTGGACTTTTGTCTTGAACTTCTCAGCCTCCAGAACTATGAGAAATATATTTCTGTGAAGCCACTTAGTCTATGGCATTTTTGTTGTAGTAGCCCAAGTTCAGACCATTTTCTTTCTCACATACTTGCATATCTATCTACCCATCAATCCATCCATCATTACTCTTTACCCCTAAACATTTCTGCATGCATTTAATTAAGCAGAGTTCAATATTTTATGGTTCTTTTCCATTTTAAGGTAAAATTTACACACAGTGAGATGCACAAATTCTAGTACCATTCCATAAGTTTTAACAGATAAAAACATCCATTTAACTCAAACTCGCATCAAAATGTAAAACATGTCCATCACCTCCGAATACTCTTTCATGTCCATGCTTAGTTCATCGTGACACTGAGGCCAACTCTGAGGCAACCACTTTTCTGCTTATTTTCATGACAGATGAATTTCACCTATTTGAGAACTTTCTATAAGTGGAGTCATGTAATAGATACTCAGTATGTTTTTGAGATCCCATGTTAATTTCCTTTTTAGTTGTTGAATAGTACTCCACTGTATAAATATATCTGTGTTTACTCATTCATGTGGGCATGAGGGGTCTTTTCAGTTTTTGCCATTATGACTAGATCTGCTCTGAACATTCTTGTGCAGGTCTTTTATTCTTCTTTTTAACATATGGGTAAATGCCTAAAAATAGAACTGTTGGATTTTCAGCACATGTTTCCTTGTATAAGAAACTGCCAGGCCTTTTCCCAAGTGGTTTTTCCATTCTCACCTAGAATGTACTCTCCATATCCTCCACAACACTTGGTGGAATCAGCCTTACTTGTAGCCAGTCTGGCACATGTCATGGGCTCCTACCTAAGAATGCTCTCATCAGCTTCTGACCATTAGAGCAAAACCTGCATCTCACTGAGCCTTCTCCCCCAAGTATTTAACTCAGAAGTTTGAGAAAAGGGGCTTATGTTTCAGTGGTTTATCTCTTCTAAGGCCCTAATAGAACAGAGGAATTTTATCTACTATCTGCCCACTTTTCCTCTATCTTGCCTAGAAAGGAAAGTTTTAAAATGTCCTAACAGTCATCCGGCTGGATCAAGTTGGCAAGTTCAAAGTTCTATTTTGTTTCACGATATATTTTGAGGCAAAAGATTCTCACTTCTAAATCTCAGCCTTTCTCCCAGTTTCTAGCAATATTTAGACACTTTGATATTCTAAAGAAGAAAAGTTCCCAATATTCAGGCTCAAGATATTCTCCTTCCGGTGTCCCTAAGAACCATTCTTCAATTATCATGTATACTCTGTAAAGCAGGATTTGTGTCCTCTCTTACAGAAGAGGGAACTATCCCTGAGCCAGAGCCTTATGCATAGGGTTTTAGGACCCTCACATGAGTATTCCCACACACGCCTCTCCCCTTGCAGGCAGCTCCTCTTGGCAGACTCTGACCCATGATGCAGGGCTCTGGCGACATCCCCTGCCCTCCATCCACCTCATGGGGACAGTGCTTTTGGCAGTCTCCCTTAGCTGCATATTACCCCAAGGTCCATTCATCCCCCAGCCTGCATCCTCTCTCCTCCCCCCTTTCTTCCAACTCTGCTCAGTTATCTCATAAAACTCTTGCTCTGTCTCTTATTTTCTTCCATATGGGAACTAAAAATGTATCCTAAGTTTGCCTGATGACTGCCAAAGCAGTGCTAGTGGCATAATAAGGTTGGACATAATGAAGAACCAAGGCCATCAACATCCAAAGCCCTTGCAAGTACCAAGCGATCCCTTTTGCAATCGCCACAAAGGAACCTTCTACTTTCTCAACCTTTCCTAATTAAACTGGCTTTTCCTCAAGTACCAGAATTCTACATAAACAAAAAACTTTTGTCTTCACTACTGAGTTTCTGTTTTAATGAACAGCATCACAGCAACATTGTTTCCTATTACTTTGGTTGCAAAGATACAGCATGTCAGTTAGGGTTTAAATTAAATTGCAACAGTATGTCTACAAAAAAATCATGTAGCAAATGCCAAACTGACTTAAACTTCTGGAATAAAATCAATTTCCAAATTAGGACTTGCCTTTTTTTTTTTCCTATTCAGTTTTAAATATTTGTTACAAGAATTTCCTCTTTGGCATGTTTTCTCCTGTATAGAAATATATAGTGATACAATAGTACCATCCACAACAGCACAGCTTTCTATGTAGTATTTCTACCTAGAAAGTATATATGATTATAATTCCATTTTACAGATGAAGAAACCAAGATTCAGGAAAGTTTAATAACTCCCAGCTAATAAGTGTCAGAGCCTGAATTCACACCTTAGTTTGTCAGCCTCCAGCTGATTCTTTCTTAGCCACCATAACACCACCCAGCACACAGATTAGAGCTTCCCAGCTTGAATTGGAATAGGTCATGACTGTGTGATTCACCTCCCCATTACTCTCTGCAGCTCCACCATGTTCTTCCCAAATAGTTATCCAGATCTTACTAACTTTCAGGAGGATAGGGGAAAACTGGAAAAAGCTCTAAAGGAAAAGCAGTAAATCCAGGTCTTTAATAAATCCAGAGCTATTTTAAAAAACAAAGCTGTATCTAGCAAAGAGACTAGCTATGTGATAATCAGCACCTATGATGTATGTTAAATAGCTCTCACATGACCATGAGCATCAACACAGAATACAGCTTCTGTACCTGCCCTCTTGTTATCCAGAGTGCTGTGTACTCCTCACTACCTTGCTCTAATGGTGTTAATACAGATCAACAATGAGATACCACTCATGAACAGAGACTTTGTGGGCTGCAGCATAGATAAAGACTAAGAAGAGTGAGAGCCTAGATTGGTTATAGAAGCTGCCCCCCCCCCACCCAAGTTGTTGCTTTTCTACTAGCTTGGCTGCTGACATGCGAGGCTAGAGCCCATTGACTCCTTGAGCCTACCATGTTGTTAGCAACTTCATCCTTATTTCAGTAAGACTGATGCCTGGGGTGGACAGACTCACTTGCCCTCCATGTTACCCTTTCTAGTTTACCTTCTGGACTTGAAAGGCTGGAAATCAAACAACATTTTTCAGACTCTCTTGCCGCTAGAATTCCAGATAAGAATTAGGTGCCTCTGGTTGTATGTACTTGCATAAGATCCAGAAGGCAGAAGGGAGGCAGAAACCATCTTCCTGTCCCCTCTTAAGCCTCTTTTTTTTTTTTTTTTTTTTGCTGACAATCATTAAAGCTAAGCTAATTTTTGCAGCATTAGTCCAATGCTCAGTGTCTAACTTCTTGGGTCCTGATAGGCAATTGTGGCTGTTTCCAGCAGCAGCATTTTTATTCTGGCTTTCTGGACCGGGGACTGCTGCTACAGGAGGGCCTCAAGGCCCTCCTTCCAGTGGTGATCTCCAAAGTGCTAGCTCTCCTGCTAAGTCAGGCCCATATTGCCCTAGATCCTCTTTCAGCACCTCCCCTGTCAGCACCATAACCCCTAACATTTCTCATATGCTCACTGTGTGTTAGCCATTAGGCTAAATGCTTTATAGAAATCATTTTATTTAACCCCCACCCCCCACAGACAAACCAAAAAGGAAAGTATTATGAACGTCCCTTTGTTCCAGGTGAATCTACTGAGATTCGTAATAGAGAGCTGAATTGTACTGGATCAGAGCAAAGCTAATGGGTAAGTGGGTAGAGCTGGACTTTGGCCCCTGATGTGCTTCACTCCAAACCCTACGCTCTAACTCTTTAAAGGTATTTGCAGGCCTGGAAGCTCTTAGCAGATTTTAATTGCCCATATACATCGTGCTGCTGAGGAGACAGCCCTCTTTTCCCTTTACCCATATGCATGTTAGAGGGCAGCCTATTTTGCATGGAGCTATATCCAGATATTGGAGAAGCTATCGAGCTAATGAGATAAAAGGACATTTAAGATACTCCGAGGTATTGCTTTGTAAAAACATGGCTAAGTCACACCAAGATCATGTCTTGAAGAAAGTTAAAGAATGAAGACCAAAGCCAACACAGCCTTAGGCTTGCCTCTGGAAGGCCCAGAGCTGGGGCTACAGACACGCACTTACCAGGCGCTCTATTAACAGCGAGGTTTCGGAAATGGCTGCCTTTGATCATTTCCACGGATAATCGCCCCGTTGTGGCGTTGTAGGCCAGCCCCACCAGCAGCTCCGGGGCCCCTCCATGAGAAAGCGACTGCGTGGAGGAAGCAGTGTCACTGTGAGAAAGTGCAGATGGGCTGAGCGGAGACTCTCCACTCTGGAGGGGGAGAACAACAAAGAATCCATTGGTCCACGCTGTACAGCTCTCGCACAGAAAGCCGGTATTATGTGTGCTGAAATTGTGGCCCGGTCCCAACCGCTGCCAAAGATTACTAACGGCGCACTTGGTGTGAATGATAATGGGCCTGGGGCGTGCGGCCATGGGTGAGGTGCCCTGCATTATTCGCTGACACACTTGCCTCGGGAGCTGTCTCCATTCAACATTTCCTCTCTAAAGACAAAATGGACAAAGATATTATTACTCGTGTAAATCAAACCCTCTCATACAGGAAGAGCTCATATTACATTTAATATAGACCCAAGTTCCCTCCTGTGTCATTTGTGCTTGAGTATTTCTATGGAACCCATCCACTTTAGGCATGAGTTTTGTTTCTGTCCTCTGCAGCTTCTTGACGAATGCAGCAACACAGGAGGCACTCTGTCTTCGCTAGAAGAGAAACAACCGTGACCACCTACCACCACACAGAATATCTGGGCCCTAGTTCTGCTTCCTAGGGTTGTCAGGAATATGCCAGATGCTACATTCCCCCACCCCTCCCGAGGAAATGAATTATATTGAAAACAAACACTTTTACGAGTGTTTGGTATAAATAAAATAAAATATAAAATAAATCCATGCATGGACTGTAGATCTCAGAGACCTTGCAGGCACCAGGTGAGCCTAGGAAGAGAATCAATGCTTTCTGTCCTGTTTATTCCCACACACTTGCTTCTCCAAAGTGTCCACCTTTCTACACCAGACACACTAGGAAGAGGAGAGCAAAGTCAGTCAGGAGGTTGATTCCCATTCAAGAAGCACAGTGGGCATTGGCCCTGTGGGCATAAGACAGCCAGACTCCCAAAACCACCACCTCCTCCACCAGAAACAAGTGCATCAGACTTAGCTCAAACTGTTGCCTCAACATCTGAAATCACTTCCTAAAGCTTGTTATCAAAAACCCCACAAAGAGACGTCTGGGTAGCTTAGTTGGTGAAGCACCTGCCTCCAGCTCAGGTCATGATCCCAGGGTCTTGGGATCAAGCCCCATGTCAGTCTCCCTGCTTAGCAGGGAGTCTGCTTCTCTCCAGCCTGCCACTCCTCTCTGCTTATGCTCTCTTTTTTTCTCTCTAAAAAATAAATAAAATCTTTTAAAAACACACACACACACTAAAAGGAATTAGTTGTGTTTATCTCCTTCACATCTCTAGGAGAAAATCCTGCTTACCCAGCCAGGTAGAGCCCTGGGCCTTCAAGAATAGGTAAAGTATAGGGAGAACTGATATGGATAGGTGCCATATAAGCCCTACCACGTAGGTGATGACCGCCCAGTAGTGACATATTTGCTCGGTTTGGGGTAAAGATCAGCCTTTCCCTCTGTTTCTGAGAAGCATCTACCAAGGCACCTATCACTACAGAGCTTGCCTCCCACATTACATTTTGAATCCCTATAAATCACTCTGTTCAGTGCAAAGCCCAAAGTCTGGCATATAATCATGATCAACAGATAACTGATGAAGAATTTTTACCTTCGAAGTTCTTTCACACTGGTTCATCTCCCGCCTCAACTCCATGCCTCCAGGACAGGGCCTGGCATGGAGAAATGGGAGAGTGATCCTACCTACTCCCATACCTTAATAGAGCAGTGTTCCTTCTGACCTCCTCTGGCTTCTATTTTCCATGATTTCAGGTCTACTTTACTCAGAGCTTAAGAAAATAGAGGGATTGAAGCAGAAATGTGACATGACCTGGCTTGTGTTTTTGTTTTGAGCTTTTTAAAGATTTTATTTATTTACTTTGAAGAGAGGTAGAGAGCACAAGTGGAAGAGGGGCAGAGGGGGAGAGAGAAACCTATGCAGACTCTGCATCAAACTCAGAGCCAACATAGGGCTCCATCCCAGGACCCTGAGATCATGACCTGATCCAAAATCAAGAGTCAGACACTTAATGGACTGAGTCACCCAGGTGCCCCTAAAAGGTTCATATGGGTCCCTGGGTTGGGAGTAGTTTATAAGGGGCAAAGGCAAAAGCAGGAAGAACAGTAGGAGGCCATTTCAGTAATCCAGCAGAGTTAGGTTCTGGTTCAACTTTGAAGATAGAGCCAATAGGATTTCAGGTTCACCTAAACAACTAAAAGGATGAAATTGCCTTTAGCTAAGTTGGGAATGCTGCAGGTAGAATAGATTTAGGGAGGCAAGTCTGGAGATATTAATTTTGAGATATCTATTTAAAATGTAAGTGGCTGGATCTCTCATAACTACATTCCATAACTACTTCCTGGTTCCTTTCCTTGCCTGAAACAGGACAAGCTCCTTCCTATTTCTCGATGCCTGCATGTGCCATTCTCTCCTCCTGGAATCCTTGCTTATCCATATGCCACAGTCTTGATCCCTTGATTCATGGAGTTCTGTGTTTTATTACCACTTTAGAGACACATTCTCTGACCCTTCTAAACCAACAGCAGCCTCTATTCCTCTCTCTCACCTTGCAAACCCTGGTTTGCTCTCATGGCCCTTTCTCCACCAGGCTGTTAGCTCTTGAGGGCAGAGGTGTATCACCCTTTTTGTTCTTTCCTACATGCCCTCTTCCTGCACAGTACATGACATAGCAAGCCCTGAGTAAACGTTGTTTGAATGGATGACTGATTGGCCCAGTAGCCCAAGATAGCCACCTGATCTTTTTACATGGTTTTTAAAAAGGAGGCCCTCCTACTGAATGACATTTAACCCCCAGCAATAGTGAGTTGTCCATCTTGGAGATATACAAGCTGTGCTCTCCTTCCTCAAAACCCCAGCAGGGATGCAGAGGATAAGGCACGTGGAAGGAGCTCGGTCATATAAATGGAAGGTCTGAGGGGTGGCTGGAGATCAGGGCTGAAGCTATAGCCTACTCAGACACACAGGTTAAGGAGCTCCCCTTGGAAGTCCCATCTCTGAGGTTCATCATAATGCCTAGTAAATGTGGGGCAAGAGGGAGGGAGTCAGACCACAGGTCAGTTAATCAGCAGGCTAAACCCTCCCCCCACCCTTGCTGTCATTTCCAGAAATGGACTGGGAATACATCCATCGGCTTATAGGGAAGATGGGCATGAAGGAAAAAACCACTGTACCATGAAGTGCAAATCATGGCTTATAAAGATGAGGAGAGCCAAATGGAAAATTAAATTAAGGTGTTTGAATTCACAGGCTGAATGTACTAAATCAAGGGCTGACAATTCCAGATCCTTGAACATACCCGCATCATTAGCAGCACCATTTAACATACTCACACTGATATTACTTCTTGGCTCCAGAACCAGAGTCACTTTCATTTCCCCTTCTGGGTGCAGGTGGCTGAGATGGAATAGCTTCTCTCCCATCATTCTCTCACGGGTCATCTTGCGGGCAGCATACAGACGGAAGCGGATAGCGCAGGCAGCCACATCTCTGGGCTCCAGCTTGGTGAAGGTGACCTTCTCCTTGAAGACAGGGTTGGGGCCTCTCTGTATGCTTGTCCTGCCCCTCTGCTTCTTACTGGGCAGCAGCACTACGTGAACTTGCCAGGAGTTGACACCACTTCGGTCCTTGTCGGGAAGACCCTGTGCTCTCACAATGGTCACTGTGAACTTCTGGCTGGAAGCTCTATATTCAAAGATGACATCCAGGTCACCACATTTTGAGATGGGCTCCAAGACCCCCGTTGGCACCTGAAAATTGGCCCCATCCTGTTCCTGTTGCAGACAGAGGAAGAGATTAGGAATGGAAATGGTAATGCCCAAATACCCTTTGGTGAGATGGTGCTCCTCTATGCTCCTTCAGAACCCTCTAATTTTTGACCACCACCACATATCCCTATACATCAGAAGGGTCTGTTTACTGGTCTATGTCTCCCTTGGACTGCAAATTTTTTAGGGGCACAGCTTCTGGCATATGGTGAGCCTTCATGAATGTTTCTGGAATGAAGGAAGAAAGCTTTTATAATTTACAAAGTGTTTTCATATACTCTGACTCTCCAAAAGTACAACTGACCACTATCATTGAAACTGAGATACTAAGTCTAAAATTAGTCAACTATGCAACTGCCAAGAAATAACTTTTTCTGGAGTCCCCAGGAGAAATGGTTAAGTCTGGGCCTGTGCTCCAAGGGCCAGGACTTCATGCAGGTAAGAATCCTAATGCAGCTCACAGACAGGTGATCCTTCAGTAGATTTTCAAGCTACATGGGAGAAAATGTTTAGGGTAGAACTTCTTGAACGTTCATGTGGACTTGAGTCACTTGGAGTTTCTGATTCTGTAGGACTGGGGTAAGGCCTAAGACTCTTCATTTCTCAGGTCATGAGGGTGTCACAGCTGGCCTCAAACCACACTTTGAGTACCAAGGTTTTAGGAGGACACTTGTAGCATTCACTTAGCAAAATGCAACACTGGATGCGGAAACAGAACCCATGGGCTGGAAACATAACTCTACCGTGCACTGTCTTCTTGATTCTGGCCAAATAGACCACTCTCTCTGTGCCCTAGCTGCAAACTGAGCATTAAAACGCCTACATGATGGAGTGCAGCGGTGAGGTTTTATGAGATATGGAAAAAGACCTGGCACAGACCAGACTCCATCAATGTCTACTCCCATCCATGGACTGATGCTACCTGTTTCCAAACATGGGCCCCTCATTATAAAATAGCACCCTTAGACAACAATTCACCCATAGCCACTCTGATCTGATGACCACACTTTAACAGCTGAGATAACCTGCATTACAAGAGTGGAGTATGCTCCGACGAACTATAAAGAATGCCAACATAATTCGATTTTTTTCTATGAAGGTATGATACTTCCTCATAACAAAACTATAACCTGATTCTTGTTGAGAATCGGAATCCATTCTCATTTATGTAACTGAACACCAGACTTTGCTGATTTAAAGACTACTTTATTGTTTTTAAAGGAGGTTGCCTGCTTTAAAAAAAAAAAAAGATTTAATTAATTTATGTATTTGTCAGAGAGAAAGAGGGAACGCACAAGCAGGCAGAGTGACAGGCAGAGGCAGCAAGAGAAGCAGGCTCCCCGCCGAGCAAGGAGCCCGATGTGGGACTCAATCCTAGGACCCTGGGATCATGACCCGAGCTGAAGGCAGCGGCTTAACCAACAGAGCCACCCAGGCGTCCCTAAAGACTAACTTTAAAATATAGAATAAAGTGCCTCAAAAATGCGCATTCATCAACAAGACTTTCCCTGCAGAGCTGAGGTGAAAGTGCACGGTTCTCTGGAGCGAGACATCCTCGGGGACCCCACGTCTACCACTTCCTCCCCCATGGCATTGAACGAATTATCTAATCCTTTCCCCTCTCCGTTTTCTTCAACAGTAAAACGGGGATGAAAACTACTTACAGGGTTGTGAAAATGAAAGGACTTGACACACGGGAGACATGGAATAAATGCCTTCTCTTTTTAAAATTCACATTAGTCTACCGAGAAAATTTAGGCTTCTTGCAAAATAGGGGAAGCTCCTTATATTCTTTCCTCAGCATGCATTCATGAGTGAGTGTTTCTATTCAGAGGTACTTAGTTTCAAGTGATAAAAGTGGTTGCTATAGAGACTTCTGAATACAACTGACTAGTGTAGATATAATATTAGAAGCAAGTCTCCAAGGAGTTAGGCTAGCTCAGAAATCAAGTCACAGTCTTCTGTTAAAACTCCCCTCTATTTTAGCCTCCTCTTGATCATCTCTATATTGCTTGCTGGATCAGAAGTAAAGATGGCCAACATCCACGAAGTCCTCTCTTATGCCAGGTACCATACTAAATAAACCCTTTATAGACCGCAAAAGCCCACTGTTATTCACTTTAGACCTTCTTAGCCTCACCTTTTATTACGTCTCCCTCTACAGGCACAGCCTGTTGGGCTCTAAGTAGCTTTGACCTGATAACAGCCCATGGAGGTCTCAACTGCCCGCTCTCAACTCTCGCCACAAGCCTCTCTGTTGATGTTAAGGCTTGGAAAGTTACAGAATCCCAGCCGGCGTTCATGTATATAAATTCCAGCGTGTGTGTAAGGTTACTGCCTCATGCAGTAAACTTGTCTCCCTTTGGACATCAGTTAATACAGCTTCTTGTGGCATGGTCCCACAAGATCAAGCCATGAGTCACACGTTGTGGTGGCTGACTTGATTACACATTCCCATGTGGCTCTCCCTTCTCCCCTGTCTCTCTCTCCCCTTGTCCCTCACTCTTCTTCCCAGGGATTGTATATCCTGACACAGTAGGCTCTGCTTTTCGGGAAATCCAGCTAAGAATTATTATCTTCTAAAATATTCTCATTAACCTAATGAGGTAGGAGTTTTAATATCTTCATTTTAATGGGGGAGGAAACTTAAGATTTAGAAACTCACTCCCACCAGGCCAGTGCAGGATTTATCATCATTACTGCTCAAAATTCCAAACCTTATGCTGAACCATGATGTCTCCCTTCTTCTCCCCAAGCCTCTTCCCACAGCTATTTATATTTGTAGTAAACATGTGGGGTGCGGCGGGAGTAAGATGAAAGATGGAAATACATAGTACTTTGAATTTCACATTCTTTTAAAGTCCCTGCTCTTAATAATAGTTAACAGTTCCCAGTTTTGTCAGCAACTTCAAGGCAAGGTAAAAATATTAAGTTCAGGGAGTCTCTCTCCACTTATCCGTCAGGCTATCTATTCAGACAAAGGCTCACTCCATCTGCAGGTCTCAGGGAAGTCCTTTGGAGGTCTCTGAAACGACTCTCCTCAGAACCCTGCGGAAGACAGAGCTGTAGGCCATAGCCAGGTTCTGGACAGGGCTGATCCAAACTGTAGCACAGGGAAGCTGGGCTCTGTGGCCCCTTCCTGGGTTGATCTGAAGCCCAGATTTGGGAAGGCTGGTATTTTCACAGCAATTAATTATTCCAGCACACGTTACCTATCACCAGGCTCTCCTTATGCGGGTACTGTTAATACCACTAATCCATTTGACCTTCCTGCAAGGTTAAAAAAAATCTTTTCATTTTTATCCCCATTTGGCAGATTTTAATTAACTTCTCAAGGCCAACCAGTTAATCAGTAGAAAGCCGATATGAAATGTGGGACGCCTGCCTCCTGCGTGATCAAAATCACCAGCCGCCCTCCCAATGTCTGCCCTGCCAAGCCCTGGGTCCGCAGGAAAAAGTCGATGGCCTTTTCCGGCAGAGAAGAGCAGTGTTCAAAAATCCATCAGCCTAACCAGTAGGCACACTGTCTGGCTGGTTTCCTTTTGAGAGGAAATAAATGATTCTTTCAGTTTCAATATCCCGATTGTTCTTTAAGATGGGAACACTTATGCCACACAGTCAAAACCCTAGTAGGTTTAAAGATTTTTCTATCAGGTTGAAAGCCTTTGTGTTTCAGTGAGATAGTGTTGATGTCATCTGTATGGCTCCACGTAAACAGACCTGCGATATGTTCCCGATGCCAGATGCACAGGGGAAGACAGGGTTCTTAATACAGCCAAGAGGCAAATCAATCAATTCTTAAAAGGCAAGCTAAGCCTGCAAGGCAGGCAGTTACAGGAAGTGCCTCCAAGCTGCATCTGAGGTTCTACCGTAGGAGCACCAAATTACAGTTTTTGTCTCAAAATAGATAGGAGGTTGAATGGAGCACACAGAGATGTCTGGGTATTTTTGGAGTCTGGGAACATTTAGTGCTCTCAACACGAAGTCTTCTATGAAAGCTCCATGAGTCAGGCAGATGGGAGGTTACCTGAAGAAAGCAATCCCAAGCCTAAGGGAACAGTTATCAAGGGGACAGAGTATCAAGAGGCAGGTAACAGCTTTTGTTTTGTTTTTGTGCTGAGAGAGCCAAAAAGAATATTTTTAAATGTTAAATGTTGTTGTGTGGGATTTGATAGGACTTCATAGCAGTAAACCAACTGGGAAGCAGAATTAAAAAAGAAAAAAAACCCAACAACTTATAAGGTTAATAGCTTTGGGTGTCTCTGTATGCAGGGCTGCTCTTGACAAGCCACAAACCACGTACCCGAGTTACTGTTTCTTGTCCTCAGTGGTAACAGCAACACATGGCACACACACCCCCGCCCACATGTGTCCACCTCCTTCTGCTCTCTCTACGCATCCCAGTGCATTAGCAGTAAGGTTTTGGAACATGATTTTCTGTGATTATTTTTTCTTCTCCTTGAGGAGCATTTGGAATATATGACAGCCTAGGTCCTGATAAGAGATTCTACCTGTTTATCTTCCCAGGCAGCCGGATGCTAACAAAATCCTTTCACTTTTCTCCATTCACTTTTCTCTTTCCTATTGCCCCACAAATTATATTAATATTTTATATTCATTTACTACATATTCCATCAAAATTAATTTCAAAGTAGGCATTAGACATTATTATTTGACATCTCCTAATGTCACAGAATCACAATAAAGAGATCTAGCTAATGAAGAATAACCAAAAATGCCTGTTAGATAACATAGTGTTTGCAAATCTTTATTACAGTGCCTGGCACATTGTAATTGCTCAATAAATGATAGTGTCTCTAAGAATCATCTCCAGTCATACCTCTGTGCTATTAGGCATATTCTGGAATAAGTTCCAAATAAGAAATAAATTTAGAAAGAACAACTTTTTTTCTTTTTTTGAGATTTTATATAGTTATTTGACAGAGAGACACAGCAAGAGAGGGAACATAAGCAGAGAGAGTGGGAGACAGAGAAACAGGCTCCTGTCAGAGCAGGAGCCAGACTGGACTGGAGCTGAAGGCAGATGCCTAATGACTGAGCCACCCAGGTGCCCTGGGGCATCTTTTATCAGAGATTTACTCCAGAAACCAATGTCAATGGCCAGAGGGTCATCACAAACTAATGATCTCCTAGATCTTGAAATCAATTCAAATCCAACAAATTTAGGCAAGATCTTCATCATAATATCTTGCATTGTTTCACTGGGAGGGCCATTGTATTTTAATTTTCAAATAATTCTTTTATTCAAGTAACTGTAACTCAAGATTTGGGGCAAATAAAAATAGACTCCACTTAATTGAAACCATGAAGGAACTAAAAATCTTCCCTGAAGAACTAAAAACTCTTTTATATAAACAAGAAGTATAATTGTTGCTGGGTCCATTCCACCACCACTCTTTCCTCCCCCCATTTTGATAGAAATGTATTTGTGATTCTTTTATTGTATACCCTCTTTTATTGGTACACATAGGGGCTGTGATGTGGTCATCCAAAAAAAAAAATTTATTTTGAATAAAGGCTCTTTAGGCCTTTGTTTTTCAAGGTGATGTATCCTTTTCAGAGAAATTTCTTTTCTTGAGGCATGGGGAGCAAGAGGAAAGCAAGAACTCACCAGAGAGCACACAACGCTCAAGCAAAGGAAAGAACGAAAACAAGTAACTTGCCTCTGGGCTCCACATGGAGGAGCTGTCTGTAGCATAAGAGTCTTCAAACCCCCGGTTATTAAAGGCTGTCTCCAATTCCAAGCTGCCTTCTGTAGACTGGCGACTGAGGCTGTGAGGCACTTTGGTGTCTTGGGGAGATGCACCATGGTGCCCGGTGTTCCCCACCTCACATGGGGACTGGGAAGGGGCAGAAACGGGATCATCTTCACCGTAGGACAGATTCTCAGAATAATTCAGCTGGCTGGGTCCATCCAAATCTAAATTTGCAATAAGGAGACTAATTCAAATGTACTATTACTTTCCACCTTTTTACCTAGAGAAATTGAGTAGTAGCAACAACATAAATCAAGACCTCAAAAGCAAAACCCATCAAATAACACCTGCAGAAACATAATTGCATCCACGTGGTGGATAAACTAGGTCTATATAACCAAAAAGACCATTAGTTCATTAAATGTGGTATAAGAAGGTTTAATGCTTTCTAGTGATATGAGTATGAAGGATGTGTCCTAATATTAAAAGGATAAAATAAACACATTAGCACTTTGTTGGAACTAATGGCCACAGACCTTGGGGATAGATCTAGAAAGCAAGAACAACAATCTACGGAGATCATATTGTGTCCTGACTCAACTATTTTTCTTTCTCTCTTCCACCTTCACCATCTTATCTTCCCTTTGAAAGGCTTCAGTGGTTCTTTCAAGTAAAAAGTTCTCTACTTGATCCATGGAAGGAACACTGGACTTGGATTCAGATGATCTGGATTTAAATCCTAGCTCTGCATTAAGAATTTATACAATATTTGAACTGTCCAAACCTTTGTTTCCTTATTGATATAACGAGGATAAAAGCCATTAGAGAATCATTATAAACTCATGAAATAAGAGCCTCCTAGCAGTCACTAGGTTTTCCATAAATATTGGCCTTGCTTCCTTGTCTGGCCGAAACTGGCCTCATCCAACCCAGAAAACTCCATTTTCTACTGCCTCCATGTTACTATCACCTGTGGTCTCATGGGGTCATGAAAACCCTAGTTGTGTATTTCTGTCCTCTGTGGCCCTCAAACCCCCACTCCTGCCCTCTCCTTCTTGTCCAGCCAAAGCCCAACATCTCCTGAATCTATCCTCACTTCTTGGACTCAGTATTTTTCTCAGACTTTAGTGTTATTCTACCTTCCCTATCAGCCCTCCCTTACCTATGCATCTCCTTCCTCTCCTTTAAAGTCTAAGTTACCCTCAGCCAGTAAAGGAAAATGGGCAGGGTCTTCGACCAAGCAATAGCTTTCGTCCTGACTTTCCTCCCACATCCAGAAAGTAGCCGAGGACTTATTCTCTCTTTCATCTCCAGGATAAGAGAAATTAGAGATACAGACAGGACAAGTGAGTGGGATGACAAAGTCTAGATCATGAATTCAGCTCTTATTTATACTGTATGGTAGCAAGTGTTTCTACTGTTGGTCTTAAAGCCTCAGCCAGAACATAAGCTCCTTGGCCACATATCTATGCTTCCTAGTCTTTATCCACCAATGGGTTTCGTGAAACTCTCCCCCTAACTTTCAAGGCGAGGCAGGTTAACAAATTTCTGAAGCAGCCAGGTGTGCATCTATACGGAGTAGTGGCGACAGTGGTTTACCAGCAGTTTATTACCTACCTGCAGTAAACACGCAATCTTAAAAAATACATTATTACCCTATGCAGACTATACAAAAACATATTTAGGCAGATTGGTACTCAGAGCACAATTTCAGACTCCTAATTTGGGATTTTTCCAAAACCATGGCAAACCACTGAGAAGTTCCCCTTACTGCCTTGTAATTCTTAAAAATTCAGTTCAGGCCCCTTGGAAACACTTTCATTGGACACCATGACATTTTTACATTCACACATTCAGTTATTTGGCAAACATACTTTAAAAAGGCCACAGAAAATGATAGAACAAGGGATATTCCATATGCAAAACCCTACAACATAAAGCAGAATTTTCTTCTAAGGCTCTAATTAGCACATCCATTCCTCATATCCATGAACACTAAAATGTCCTATTAAACAGTGGGTCATCCATCAACGTGTGCAGCACCCAGCAGGATTTCAGCACAAAATCTAACTTTGCCAAGAAATTACCCCCATAAAATTGTCTCATGACTTTAACTCCTACGGTGATAATACCTAGATCAGTAATAAGGGAATTTTCAAAAGCTACATTAAGCCTTGAAAAGCTATTCATAACTGAAAAACATAAGAACTATATTAATGTAACAAACCATTTTCCTTGACAGACAAGCAAGGGATGAATTAGAAAAGCAAAGCTGGGGTATAAGTCACGAGGCAGAGGAAAAGAAAGGGGATTCACCATTACATAAGGCAATCTTCCCATCCTATAAGTTAAAGAAGATCGTGTCACCTTAAACACATACAGAAAAGTAATTGCCTGTTGTCAGGGTAATGTATCCTAGCTTCTTAGAAATTATAGGCCATAGTTATGTCATACAAACCATATTTATTTTAACAGAAAGATTTTAGCACTTTTTAGTCCATATCCCACTTTGACATGGTATAACGCTATTATCCAGTTACTTTATTTTACACTCCCACACACTTCCCCACTACCACCCACATACAAACACTTTTGCCCACCATCTACAATGGTCAGTTTTATGTGTCAGTTTGGCCAAGCTATAAACCTCAATTAATCAATCAAACACTAATTGAGGAAACACTGTGAAGTATTTTGTAGATGTGACTAAGGCCCTTACGCATTTGACTTCAAGTAAAGGAGATTATTCTATGTAATTAGTCCACTGAAAGCCTTAAGAGGAAACTTGAGGCATCCCTGGACACAAAGTCGTTTACTTGGGGTTCAAACTCATGACCCCAAGATCGGGAGTTGAATGCTCTACCAACTGAGCCAGCCAGGCACCTCAATGTCACCTTGATATATATAAAATCCTAACTGATACTCCATTCCAAACAAAACTGAGCACAGATTCCAGGGACAGTTGAACTGTTTTCAATGATATCAGGATTGCAATGTCTAGTTTTTGTGAAACATCCTAAGAACTACAGATTTCGTAAGCAAAAATAATGCTCTGTTCAAAACCAATTAAACAAACAAACAAACAAATGCCCTGATAAGTGGACTACTCTTCTCCAGCCCACTTTTCAGACCTAAAGACCTGATACGCAGCGTCTAATCTGGATCACTTAACACAAACCCTCTTTGGCATTCCTGGGGATGCAGAGACAGTTACTGCACAGCTATGCTACATCAGACAAAGGTGAAGAGAGAACTGGCCAGGGATATGAAGATAGAGTTTGCTTGGTCTAATAACCCCACTCCATCTAGAATGAAGGATCCCACTTGATGAAACATGAGATAACCTACCAATAACTCACTCATGGTTCAGATTTTACTTGGATTTGGACCTTTACTTTCCCTGTTCCAACATTTTGAAAGTGGAAGAATTGTCTACAATTAAATTTTTTCTTAAAAAATCATATTTAAGGTAGAGTGGGAAAAAAAGATTAAGTAGATGGAGGGCCGGCAAAAAAACCCTCACAATTCCTCTCTGGGATGCATGCTTAATCTCTTCCTTATTCTTTACTGCTGAAAACAAATTCATAAACCTAAAGATGAACAAAAAGAAATGACACAGAACAAAAAATATCATGCCATAAAAATGACATTAACATTTTCATGGCATTTGATAACCTAAAATTTAGCACACAGTTATCCTGTGAAATCCTGCTAATTTTCTTCAGGATCTATAGGTAATTTATCCAGTGCACTGTGCTTTTTGCCCCCTCCAATAGAGGAAAGAAATGTGATCTTTCCTGTCACTCTGTCAAGTTTTTCAGAATCACCAGTTATGAATAAAGTTATTGCTAATTCCAGAAGGGGTGAGGGTTAGAGTTGTTGTCAGAACTCTCAGAACATGGGCCATTTGTATAAATCAGAAACTAGACATTTGGGCTTTGGGGAAATGGGGCCATTAGCTTTAGAATGCATGGAACTGCTCCTGGGGAATCAACTGCCATTAACTTTCATTAGCAATCATTTGCCCTTGCAGTGGAGAGGGAGGAACACTATCATGGAACACCAGTGAAAGAAAAAACAGGAGAGTGGTGAGTGAATGGCAGAGGTCAGGAGCTACTGATACAATATGGTGGTCATTTACCTTGGGTTAATAGGAACAGCAATAAAATATGCTATGTTGGCCTGTATCAATAAGTACGATTACACGACAGAGAGCAAATTGTTATGTTTCTGCTGACAAATAAATAAGGTTCTCTCTGGATATCCTCTTTCTTTAAATTTTTATTTTATTATTTTTTGGACTGCCTCATTCACCTTGTCAAGCCAGACATTTCTTCTCTGTTACCTTCTCTCAATCTCGGACTCTCCTTTTTCTCTATTTATTACTAAGTGTTGCAAAAAATGGAAAGACTACAACTATGGAAGAATAGTTCCATAATGGAAACTATGGAAGACTACAACTATGCCCCTCTTGGTTTGACTGACCATGTATCCAAGGGAAAGAAGAAAAAGATTAGAGAGCTCAGGTCATTTAGACCAGGTCACGAAAGCGGGCAGTGTGACATTTCTTCTAGCTTTCTACCTAATATGATTCACAGACTCTTCCCTGTTTCAATATCCTGTGCTTACTAGGGTTCCAGGCATAAAAAAGTCAGAGAGATGCCTGACCTTCACTGGGGAAAGCACTAAGAAATAATTTACTGTTCTTTTTCCAGGTTATTTTGTGTGAGTGGTGTGGAGGGAGGACTCTTAACAAGACCTACCTACCATAATGAGCCACAAGCTAGGTTTACTCTACCTCAGAGTACTGTACCACTGGGGAAGGTATTCAGTCTGAAGATGCTGGAAAATGGCATAAGACCTTGCTCTTGCTCAGCAAGCAATTCTCCTGTGGGGCAGAGGATGGGGATAGGGGTGGGGGTGGCCAGAAACCACAGGGAATGAGAGCAGATGTTCAAGGTATGTGCTGTTTGAAAAGGGTTATTCAATATTACTGTAACACATGTTTTTATTTGAAAGGTAAAACATGCCTGTGGCTTTAATAATATGAACTATTAAAAGAAAGATTTCAAAAATTGTCTGAGGTTATACAGATAGATAGAAAATAGACTCTGATTCCAAGTGAGAGAAAAGGCGCAGAATCTCAATGTCAGCAAACAGCTATGTGAAATGTTTATATTTATCAGAGGAGATTAAGATTTTATAAAGCTTAATAAATACCATGCTAATTCTAGCCATTAGTGTTCAAAATATACAAAATGATAAGCTCTAAGGAAGGAGGGGGTCTCACAAATCAGGGGTCAAGATTTTGGTACTTCTTATCCATTCCTTCTCCCAGTTCCCTATATGACACCCCCTTTGTTAGGTTTGAAAAGACCCTTTACCCTGTTCCAGCCTCTAGTTCTTGCCCCATTTTCTTTTCCTCTCTGGGCTCTCAGATACAAGTATAATGATTGACTCAAAGGTGTTCTTACCACTGTCCATCCCTGCTCTAGATAAAGAAAGGGTTTCATGCAAAGAATACCTTCACAGGCAGATACTTCTGTGTTATCCTCCTCATGGGTAGAGAGCAGGTGGCTGAATTTTGATTTCTGCTCCAAGCCCACCTGCTTTCCTTTCTCAGATGCTTCTGAATGGAAACTCTGGGACCGGGACACAGAAATCTCAAATTGTTTGATCACCTCTTCATCACTGTCAGAAGATGTGCATGGCTCTTCATCATCGCCAAAGCTGTTAACTGGGAGCAAACAAGAGCCATGAGTCTCATGTGGGGCTCACAAGAATACAGAGATTGATAACCCGGAGAAATAGAAGAACATAGAAGAACATGAATGATTAGTCTGGATAAAGCAGGCCCAACCCAGACAGAAAGATTTTAAAGCATTTTTTGAAACACAAATTTGAGTCCAAAGGAATAAAACAGGAAAAGAAAGCTTATGTAGGCAAGTAGAAATACATAGCTGGAACTCAGGAGGAACCATCAGGACAACTCCTGACATAATAAGACCTTTAGTTGAGAAGGGCAGCCCTACTGATTTGTTGTTAGGGACATGTGCTTATTAGTGGGAACAGGACATTTGACAATGATGACAGAAAATATGCTCTTAGTCTCATCTCTGTTATTAAAACACAAAGAGCTAAGCCCCATCCCAGAGAAGGCATACTTGCAACTGAGAACTTCCAAAAGTGTCCTAGTTTTGAAGAAACACCCACAGTAGTATATGTAATTTAAGCAAAACAGAACTAGTTTATATTATAATGTTCTAATGCCTTTATCAGCACCAACAACCCAAACCCAACACCCTTTCAGTTATTTGTACTACTTTCCTCGTATCCGCTCACTGGCACTTTCAGTTTCTCCAACAAGCCAAGACGGTTCTTCCCTTTGAGTTCTTTGCCTTTGTTGTTCCTTCTGCCCAGAACCCTCCAGCCCCTGGTGTTTTCCTGGCTGGCTCCTCTCACCACTGAAGTGTCAGCTCCATGGTCACTTCATCCTAAACTCTTCTTCATTGTCCTACCTTAAGCAATTTTCTTCAAAATATTTCTATTCCTCTCTTCTCCCCCATGACCTCCATGAAAATAAAGAAATCACCAGTTTTGTTATCTGATGTCTCTCCATTATGTAAAACAATGTCCATTGCATAGTAAGTGCTTAACAAAAGCTTGTTAAATCTTGAAGAAATTGGTGAAGATCCAGTGTTTTCTCCCAAACCTGAGCGCCGCCCACCCTCTGCACTAACACACACTCACCCAGTGTTCCCTGTGCCTGGAATGTTTTCCCTTTGCCCCCACACCTGTCTAGACTAGTCAAGAATCCGGTTCATCATGAGGACTCAGTATAGATATCACTTCTAGAGACAGCCTTTCACTGACCCCTTAAATCAGGTTCACTGCTCTTCCCATGAGCAGCAAAATAGCTCTCAGCCCTGCCCTATCAATGTTCCCTCCAACTTTGTGACAGATTCACCTATTTAATTTCCAACCATTCCACCCAATCTGTACATAACAGGAGAGTAAGAGACACAGTGGACCACCCACCTTCGCTTCCCTCCAGGCCCTATCTCCATGTCAGGCACACAGCAGGCTACTCTGTAAATATTTGCTGAAAGTAAACTGGAAATGATAAATAATGGGGATTTTTTTTTTCAGAGTGAGTGAGCAAGAGAGCGTTGGGAGGGATGGGAGAGAGGAAGAGAGAGAGAGAATCTTAAGCAGGCTCAACACCCAGCATGGAGGCAGACACAGAGCTCGATCTCACAATCCTGAGATCTGAGCCAGAGTCAAGAGTCAGACACTTAACTGACTGAGTTACCCTGGAGCTCCAGTGGGAAATTATTATTATTTTTTTAAATTTGCCCCTCCCATCCAAAAGTCATACATAATTCTTGGGAAGAATATGGTTATTAATTCACAGATGGGTCCTGAAGATTACTACTGAGCCAGAAGCTAAGAAGAAATTATAAATACATTTTTAAAGTGAGAGAAAATACGTTAAATATCAGCCAGGTCAAAATATCTACTTTCTGTCTTATTTAAGAGTTGATATTCCTGAGTTTGTTTAGAAGATTAGTAATAATGATAAATACTTTTTGCTTTTTTATGTGCCAGAAACTGTCCTAAGTGCCTTACACATATTATCTCATTAAAGACCCATTATTGTTCTCATTTTCCAAGTGAGAAAATCGAAAGAAAAGTCTACAACTGGTTGAAGATCATACTCCCAATAAAGGGTAGAATTGAGTTTTGAATCAAGGTAGCTGTCTCGAGAGGCCATGTTTCTAATTATTATTCTGAAGAGCCGGAGAGAGGCACTAGAAAGAACCCTTCTGAATTCTGAATACTCACATCAACTAGCTCAGCCCCTGCGGTCAAATCTCTTAACCTGTCCGGATCATTTCTAATGTCTGGATCATTTCCCAGGTCTTCTCTAGATCTAAGTTTTCTGACTCCAAACTTCCTACCCAATAAACGTCAATACTGGATCTGTTTTTCTCTTTTATGGAGCAGCTGATTTAAGAATACAAGAGTACATCACTGTCAGCTCACTCAGTTGTGGTGGCTGTGACCAGCACCAGTAAGACCTGAAAAGCCAATTGTCAGAAGACATGAGATATCCCACTAATCCTAAAAAACCACCCCAACAGAAAACCATCACAAGAGGCTGTCTTCCCATGTCTCAATATGCCGTGCAAAGCACCTGTTGTAAGACAGACCATCACATAAGGGAGAGATCCAGGGGCCAATGGAGCAAAATTAAACTCCCTTCACCATTAGAGCACAGGACCAGCTGAGCACCTGAAAAGGAATTAGGGGGATATAAGCATGGGGGATGAAGCATTCATTGGAATTCTAAGTGTAAGATTCCATTCCATTTATATTACTAGGTCAAATTTTAAAATGTAAGTAGTCATAGTTATCAATCTCAAATTGAGTGACTGGATATTTCCTAATCTATAAAATCAATAGTTGGAATTCACTAATTTTTTAGAATTCATTAATTTACCATTATAGGATCCCTGAGAGGTGGGTTTTTTTGTTGTTATTGTTTTGTTTTTGTTTGTTTGTTTTCCCCCAGTGAGTCACTGATCATCCACAGAAGAAAGATTTCCATTTCACTAAACATTCCAGATACCTTCTTGGGACTTTGCATATATTATCTCATTTAATCCTCACAGCAACACCATGCAGTCAGGATCATTATTAGTCCCATCACAGAGATGGAAAACAGAGGCACAGAAAGTTAAGTAGATTGCCCTCAGCAACAACATTAGCAAAGTAACAAAATGGGACTTGAACACTGAACCTGTGTTTTTAGCCCATGAGCATATCATCAAACACTATCGGGTGAGGACACTAGAGCCATATCTAGTTTACTTTTCAGAGTGAGGTGAGGGTACTCTGCACTTCCACCCTGAAATCTTCCAGGAGGTTGCTTGCTTTGTGAGAGGAGACCAGCAGTGAGCCCATGATGGAGTGAGTGAATACATACAGCACGCTGCGGTATAACTGGCCTATTGCCCCTCATGGGATTATAAATAAAAACTGCACGTCCTATTCTAGGCCTCACTCCCCAAGGACTTCAGGGAATTCTCCATTTAAAAATGAAACTTGCCATCCCTCCCTAAAAAGCACTCAGCAGCAACATAAGTCACTAGTGGCACTATTACAATGATAAAAGCAATTGCATATACAGCACGTACCATGTACAGGCACTATTCTAGAACTTTACCTATTTTAACTTATTTACTCTTTACAATAACCTAAACCCATTTTGTGGATGGAAAAACTGAGACAAAGTGAGGCTAGTAATTTGCCATGGTCCTAACAGTAGTAGTGGAACCAAGATTCAAACCCAAGCTGTATTGCTCCAAAGTCAGTGTAAATGAACATAACGCTCCCTCTACCATCTGCTGCCTCAAGGAAAAAAAAATCATTCTTAAATCCTGGTCAAAATCTACACAACTCTGTTTTATCACTAAGAACACAAAATCACATAGTTTGAGCTGGAAAGAATTTTTATAAGCATTTTTTTAGACTTTCTTTTATTTATTTAATACAGAGAAAGAGAGAGCACACGCAGGGGGAGCAGCAGGCAGAGGGAGAGGGAGAAGCAGGTTCTTTGCTGAGCAAGGATCCTAACATGGTACTCCATCCTCAGACCCAGGATCATGACCTGAGCCAAAGGCAGACACTTAACTAAGGCACTCAGGCATCACTATAAACATCTTTTTAAAAGATTCCTGTGGGGTGCCCGGGTGACTCAGTGGGTTAAAGCCTCTGCCTTCAGCTCGGGTCATGGTTCCAGGGTCCTGGGATCGAGCCCCGAGTTGGGCTCTCTGTCCAGCGGGGAGCCTGCTTCCCTTCCTCTCTCTCTGCCTGCCTCTCTGCCTGCTTGTGATCTCTCTGTCTGTCAAATAAATAAATAAAATCTTTAAAAAAAAAAAAGATTCCTGCTACTTGCCTTGTAATAAGTCTATGTCCACAACTAAATAGCTGACCTGGATTTCATTCAACTTAAATTTTTGAAAATCACAAAGTCTCATCTCAGTTGTGACACTTCTTTCAGAGATAAGATAGTACTTTCTGAAACATCATATAAATACCAAGTTTAAACCCCTTTCAAGCTAAGTCCTGGGTAATAACACAGTGGGAATTTGTATTCAGGTCTTCACCCCTTCATCCAATTAGCTTGCTAAAATAATAGGGGGAAAAATTGCACAATTACCGTGGATGTGGATACATCTTAAAGTTGAGATTGTTCATTTCACTCAGACCAGAACACAGAAGGACCATTGATAGAACCCAAATATCCACCACCAAAGAGAAGGCAGACTCTTTTGCAAACCTTCTGATGCTTGGCCACCCAGCTTCATCCCTTTGTTCGCACACTGTAGAGGGGGTACCGCGGGCTTCTTGAACTGGCAAGAAGATCATATCTTGAAAAGGTAGAGAGCGCTGACTGGAGACCCATCAGAACTTGAATCCCTGCTACAATGGAGTCAGAATGTTCCTCCCTCTAATTTGTAATGATTTTTTTTTTCCTAGTTCAAGTAGGAAGGGACAGAGCAATGCTATCTTTATGTCACACATTTAAGTAAAGAAGGTGGGGCCCCAGAGCCACAGAAACAGCCTGTCAAGTACGTCGGTCAAGACTAGAGTGGTTAAGAGTGTGGAATCTGGAGCCCAGCAGCCTAGCTCTGAATTTGAGATCTTCCGTTTGCTAGTTTGAGACCCAAACAAGTTCCTTACTCTCTCTGAACTCTGGTGTCCTTATTTTGAGATTCCTTACTTCTTAATGTTGTTGAGACAAATAAATGAAATAAAATGCACCTGGGTGGCTCAGTTAGTTAAGCGTCCACCTTCGGCTTGAGTCATGATCCCAAGGGTCTAGGACTGAGCTTGCTTCTCCCTCTCCCTCTGCCACTCTCCCTGCTTGTGCTCTCTCTCAAATAAATAAATGAAATCTTTTTAAAAAATAAATGAAATAAACCACTTAGCCCATGCCTGGTATATGATATGCTCAAAAATGTTTCTATTATTATTATTATTAATATCATTATTGTCTCCTATCATGGCAGTGCCCTTATTGGAAGCCCTTTTATGAAGGCTTGCACTTATATGCAAAGGAAATAATGTGCCTGTTCTTGCAGGGTCTACTTGAAAACTCATCATAGGGTTGTTGCAGGGGAAAGGTGGAAGAAACAAGGGCTGGGCGAGGAGGAGGTAAGCCGGTAATGTGAATTGTTACCTTCTTTACCTCACTATCCTTTTTCCCAAGCCTGGAGGTGGGGTGCTCTGTCAGAGTTGGCAATGCTGTCTGGCTGTAGGCAGTGCCCAACACCTGCTCATTTTCTTATTTCTTTTAAGGCAACAAAACCACCAACTGGTGATACAAGGGGAGGATTTCTTAAGCCTGTCTGCTGCTATTTCACAGATGGAGTTAGAATTTATAAATGATCAGTGAAGCTCTGAGCTTATTAATTTGTTCCCACCCACATAGGAGCAATTAGGTGGAAGAAGGTGCTGCTCACATCTTATGCATGGGAAGAGGAGACAGGTCGGGGCGGGTTGTGCTCAGTGGTGCGGTACCTGGGTGCTACTTTTAGCTACAGTTGCAGGAAATCCCTTATATACTAGATTTCTCAAATACCCACAGTAAACGTCTGTCCAGGGTGGCTGGCTAACAGTTAGTTGGTTACAGTGAAAAAGGAGTAGGGAGGTCACATGAGACAACTGCCCGTTTCAGATCCTAAGAAAGTGACCACGTTTCTAGAAGCACGATCCAGCCATTATTGGATTCAGGCAGGAGAGGAAAAGATTTTTATTTATTATCCAGCGTTAGGGGTATTTTTCAGACTATGTTTTGTGAAAAGTCTAGGGTTCTAAAAGGAGCTTCAAGGCCTTTGGACATATGGGTGGCTGCATGGGGCGGGTTGGGCAGTGCAGCCTGTAGAGGCAGGGCTGTTTTGCTCTAATATTATTTACATTTTTGTAGGATTTTGTTGGGAAAAGAATAGGAATCCTGACACTTTTTAAAAGTTCGAAAAACAGCGATATAACCCCACTCCCTCATTCTACTGAACAGACACTGTGTCTGAGGCTACTTAAGGGATTCGCCTAAAGCCAAATAGCTAATTAGTGGCAGAGGAAAGACCAGCACCAGGTCCTCCTGTGCCCACTGGCTCTTGCTACCCTGTACCTTGTGCAAGATATTTTGACAACTCCATTTCCTATATGCACAAAATGATGGCACTTGCAACACTTATATATGAGTGAGTCAAAAAGAAAATCTTTTATTAAAACTAGTTACGGATCACTAGAGTAGGGAAAACATACAATAGTGAAGATTCCAGTTTCATTAACAGCCGAATAAGTGATTTTAACTCACCTATGAATAACAACCATAAACTCGTGAAAAAAAAATTTTTTTAAGTCAACTAGTAAGCAAGAGCAGGGACAATCTGGAGAGGATCCAACTTTTTTTTTTTTTTTAAGATTTTATTTATTTATTTGACAGAGAGAGATCACAAGTAGGCAGAGAGGCAGGCAGAGAGAGAGAGGAGGAAGCAGGCTCCCTGCTGAGCAGAGAGCCCAATGCAGGACTCGATCCCAGGACCCTGAGATCACGACCTGAGCCGAAGGCAGCGGCTTAACCCACTGAGCTACCCAGGATCCAACTTTTGAAAGAAGGAAACTTCCATGATTACATTGCTTTTCTGCTAAGAGTTCCACCAAGTCTATGAAGCATAGGGGATCTAGGACTCTGGCAGACACAGAAGGCTTATTGACTTACAGTATCAGAGGACAGAATTCAGGGCAGCTGGAAATACAGGTGGAAACTCCAGAAAGGAGGAAACCACAGAAAAAGAACTCCAAAGCCTCCATTTGAACTTAGCAAACACTTGGTTGAAATGTGGAATATGAATGCATGGAGTGGGGAGTGGGGTGGGGGGAGGAATCCAAGAAACAGCTAGAGAGCTAAAAAATCTGAGCAGACATTTTGGCTGCAGCCTATTTCAAAAGGAGTCAGGAGTTTGAATCTGGCCAAGTTAGAGACCCCAGGTATTCCATTAAAACTCCAGACAGATCTACCTGAGAGCTAAGACTAAAAGTAAAACTGAAACAAACCCAACAGAACACAGGAATCATAAGATCAAAGGAATCCACTAATAATGGAACTGTGTGCTAAAACAGAAAGTAACTCACTTCTCTTCCCCCACCAGGCCAAGCTCATCCCAGATAAGAGAGGAAGCATCCTGAAAGCATCAGGGGTGGGGTGATTGGCTCAGGCTATGGAGATCACACAAAGGCTGCACTATAATAGGCAGTATTCTGAACAGACCTGTATCTGTACTCACCAGGCCCTCATTTCTCATTATCTGACTCTCTCAACTACAAATGTTTCCCGAACACTTGGCTTTGACAATCACTTTCAGGTTCATCACTGCAACAGGGTTCACCTGCGGAAGAGCAAGTGCTAAACTGTTAACCTCCTGACTCTTTTTGGCTCTGCTCTCTAATATGCATGCCTCCAACAAGGGGATTCCTTGATGGGACCCAAGTGTTGTGTTGTTTTCCTGCTATAGTGGCATTTACATACAAATTAATGGCCAAGACTACAATTTACTCTGCTGAGAACTGTGGTGACCTGATAATTAAATTTCTGCACATGCAGAGAAAACATAAAACCAGACTGTTTGCTCTTGCTTTCTCTTCCCCAACCCCCAACACTTTTCTATCACGCCAATGAATCTTCACAAGCAAATGTGAATCGACATTTTGATTTACAAATGTTCTGATTAGGAAGACAAAAAACAAATTCCATTGCCATGGATACTAAAATGAAGGGCCTGGGATGGGTAGCCAAGGCTGAGAGAGATAATAAACAGATCTTGAGATGTGCAGGTGTTGTGAGTTTTTGAAATTCTAGCTATTAAGTGCATTCACTCATCTTTCCATCCCATGCTGCAAATCATTCTCGAGGCAGTTCCCAAAGTTTTGTTTTATCTTGCAATACAGCCCTGTCAAGCTACAGAGATAGTTTCTAAAAGGCAATCTCAAACTCTCCTCAGTACCAAATCTTCAGTAAATATATCCAAATATATGATAACTGGAAAGAAATAGGCTGAAAATGTTCACTTGGCTAAGTAAGAGCTTTTTAAGAAGAAAAATAAAAGGCAGATTCCAATAAAAGTCACACAATTCATACATCATATATTCAGGGGTGGTACGCATATAGTAGAAGAGCAGCCCTCAGTGATGCCACTGATATCAGATAACGAACAACTTCTCTCCATTTGTGGGAAAGTTAATGGAAATTTTTCCAAATGTTTGACTTTTCCCATAAAGTTTCTGCCCCTTGGGTGCCTCTTATCACATAAGCTGACATGCATGAGCAGATAAAAAAAAAATGTAACAAAGAAATGGAGTAGCTATTTATGTTTCTTTCTTAGTTGATTTGTCTTGGATATGCAATACTCATGACTATGACTGTAACATGGTTTACATCATCTAGTCATATTTTCCACTGACAAAATGAGTCCTGCTTCATGAAGAAAATAAATACATGAAAATTACATGGGGTACCACAAAAATCACGTCAATTTTCAGCATTGAACCACCTGAACAAGCTAAGCACCACTGAATTGGAAATATTGCCCTGGGTATAATAATGTCGCTTGTTTCATCCATATTCTTAACTGCCATGTAGAGCTTACCTTCTGTTATTTATCTTACTTACATTTTCTAAATGGGTTTATGTAGTTGTGATTCCTCCAACGTGTTCAAGGAATTTGTGGTCTTAATTCATTCTTCTCTTCTCTATCCCCTTAGTGCCTAACATATTGTTAGGAGAAAACACAGCCATGTCGCCTGGGTGGCTCAGTCAGTTAAGCGTCTCCCTTCTGGTCAGGTCATGGTCTCAGGGTCCTGGGATCGAGCCCTGCATAGCGCTCTCTGTTCAGCAGGGAGCCTGCTTCCCCCTTTCTCTCTGCCTGCCTCTCTGCCTACTTGTGATCTCTCTCTCTCTCTGTCAAGTAAATAAATAAAATCTAAAAACATTAGAAGTAAAAAAGCAATAAATCAAATCCTTCAATAAGGAATAAACAAATGAATTTAAAATTAGTATAAGAGTGTATTAGCCAGGTTATTCAGAGAAACAGAACCAATAGGGGAGATAATATGATTTATATTTATTTATTATAAGGTATTGGCTCATGTAATTATGGAGGCTGAGAAGTTCCAAGATCTGTAATTGGCAAGCTGGAGACCCAGGAGACCCAGTGAAAGCCTGCGAACAAGGAGAGACAATGGTGTACATTCTAGTTCAAGATCAGATGAAGATCAATGCTTTTTCAAGCAGTTAGGCAAAGTTCTCTTTTACTGAGCTTTTCTGTGCTATTCAGGTCTTCAATAGATTGGGTGAGGCCCACCCCATTAGGGAGGGCAGTTTACTTTACTCAGTCTACCAATTCAAATATTAATCTCCTCCAGAAACATCCTCCCAGATACACCCAGAATAGTATTTGAGCCACTATTTTGGCACCTGTGGCAGAATCAAGTGATGCATACGAGTAACTATCACAAATACCATGAAGGCAAATGCCAAGTGGGAAGAATACCAAAGAGAAGCAAGTCATGCACAGGTTTTCATCCCAGCTCTGACGCTTCCCAACAGGGTGATCTTGGGTGAATTTCGGTTCATTCATCTTTAAAAATCAGACCAGCTTTTGGAAGTCTGAAGCCATATAAAACCTCTCCTGCTACAAACTCATAGAAATGCTGATAAAATTAGAAAAATACTTGGTACTACCCCAGAGGTGTAAACAACTTGTTTGGCTGATATCTAGGATATTAACACACTTGGATTTATGCAAGTCTGGATCTAAGACCCTAGCATAAAGCTACTACTCTTTAATAGAGGCTGCCCTTTCTATGAAAAGGGCACTCATAAATTTCAGCTAAAAGTTTGGACCTAGAGAAGTAGCAAGGAAGGTTACTACCCATTGGGGCTGTGAATGAGAAAAAATTATTCTATGAGAAGTAAAAACATTAAGTCTACCTCTCACAGAGATATAGTACCAGCCCAACACAGACATCTGAAAGTAAGAAATTAATAAGGGAAATGGGTGAGCACTTATGAAATCAAGGAGAACCCAGCAGAAGCAAGTGTAAAATTGCGCTATAGGAATATTTCCATTAACCAGTGAACACAGGATTACACCCTTCACCAAGCACAAACATAGCCCTTCTAAAGATGAGCTAACCTGCAAACACACAGACTATAATAAACAAAAGGTATTAAACTATCTTGAGGTGAGATAGAAAACAATCTAAGAACACACAGTGATTTAAATATGTGGAAGATTTACAAGAATTGGCCATGTATTAGGCCACAGAGGAAGCCTCAAAAATATAATTATACCACACACATTCTAATCTCAATACAGTTAGAAATAAAAGACTTTTTAGAAATTATAAAAATGCCTTTTGGAAACCAGAATCCACATTTTTAAATAATTGATGGGTCAAAGAAGAAACTCTAATTGGAATGATAAAATATTTATAACTGAAAAATAATGAACACATCACATATCATACATTTGTGGGATATATTTAAAGTGGTACTTAAAAGAAATTTATGGATTCATTTAGGGTATATATTAGAAATAAAGAAAAAGACTGGAAAATTAATATGATAAATGGTCAATTCAAGACGTTATTGATCAACAGTTTAAACCGAAGCAAAGTACATGGGAGAAATAAAAAACTAAAAAGTAGATGTTAATAAAAATGTTACTACGAAGACGACAACATTGGAACTAGGGAAGATGAAGACAATCTCTTAAAGATAAGCCAAAATCTTAAAGGTTAAGACGAAGAATACATTTATAGATATAATGGACACTTGAAAATCACAAGAGAACACAAATAAGTTTAAACAATTTTTTTTAAGATTTTATGTATTTATTTGACAGACAGAGATCACAAGCAGGCAGAGAGGCAGGCAGAGAAAGGGGAGGAAGCAGGCTCCATGCTGAGCAGAGAGCCTGATGTGGGGCTCAATCCCAGGGTCCTGGGATCATGACCAGAGCCAAAGGCAGAGGCTTTAACCCTCTGAGCCACCCAGGCACTCCAGTTTAAACAATTTTAAAAAGAACAAATATAAGCTGGTAACTGCTGAAGAAGTAACACGTAGAAAAAAATTCAAAAAGTACATATCATATCCAAATGGTTTTGTGTCAATTTTCCAACTTTCAGTGAATAGGTAACTGCTCTTTTATATAAACCATTCTAGAAGGAAAGACTTCATATATATATATGTATATACATATATATATATATATACATATATATCTCACTTTTTAAGGATAGCTATAAACTCAAATCAGGGAATTTATGTAGTAGTTCAATTTCACACAGCGCTAGTTGCAAACATTGTAAACTAAGTAGCAAACAAAATTTATATCAAAAGCAAATACATTGAGAATAAGAATTTATAACAGACATGCAAAGAAGGTTAAGTATCATGAAGATCTCTTAAATATGCTTAACCACATTAATAGATTAAAGATGAAAAACTTATAATCATCTCGACAGATGTGGAAAATCTAAATAGGTTTCAACACCCATTCATGACAATTATTCTCAGTAACTTGGAATAGAAGGAAGTTTTCTCCACCTGAAAAAGAAAATCTATCATGCATCACACTCAATAGTAAACTTTAACGTTCCTTAGAGACAATAAAAGACAAGAACACTCGATGTTATCACTTCCTTGCAATTCTGTACTAGAGGTCTCAAAAGCACTATAAGACAAGAAAAATAAATGAAGGGCATGTGTTGGAAAGCCAAGAAATGAAATGCCAAGAGATTGAACTTTCCATGTTAAAAAAAAAATTCTGAGAAGAAACCAAGGTCAACCTTTCAATTATTAAGGGTTCATCAAAGGGATATCTGCCTTTAATCGCGGTGAAATAACAAGCACTAAATTTAGCCTCACATGTGAAACAACTAAAAACCTGGACATCAACAACAATTCTGAAAATATTGAACATTAAGCAACTGTGTGCATGTGTGTGTGTTTAAGCCCCTTTCAAATTTTCCGTCACCTGCACCCAGAAGGACCGTGACTAATACAGTAATAAAGGGTGAAGAGTATTATAGGTGATAGTGAAGGGATCTCCATTCTAGATTTGCTTCTTCCAACACATAACTAGGACATCTTGGCCAAGGAACTTTTTATCCCTCTCCCCTGAATTCCTACAATAAACGCTGTCTGCATAATTCATTAAGCAAATAAGTATGTACTGCTTTGTGATAGGTCTTCTCTCTGGGCTAGCTATTTAAATCCTTATTAATATTTTATTCACTTAGCCTGATTTCTCCAATCAGATTATATGTCCTTGACCCCTCACACGTAGCTGGGGCTGCTCCCCTGAACCTAAATACACACATAGCACACCTAATAGGAATCAGCTCATCTTTTAGGGCCCTCTCGGCACAAAACAAATTTATGATTCTGTAAGAATTCAGTGGTCACAAGTATCAAGACTGTTCTCTGTTTCCACAGCACATCACTCATATCGACCACACTGTCTTATGCCTTATCCCCAAAATACCAGGAGTTACTAGAAGAAGAGTCTGCTTTAGGCCTTGACAGCCCCAAAATGGAGCACAAGCCCCTTGACACTGTCAGCATACGGAAAGAATTGGCTGACTTAACTTGAATTCTATCCAAATTTTCCTTTACTTCCAGAAATATTTTCCTTCACTGAAGAAGAACAGAAGTAAAGGGCCAAGTGTTTAGAACAAAAAGACCCAAGTTTTAGGTTCTGCCACTTGTTAGCTGTGTGACTTGCCATTGGTACTTAACTTCTCTGAGCTTCCATTTTTCCTATACAAATGGAAACCTTTTTAAGGTTACTGTGAGGAACAAAAGCAATTATTTATAGGCAAAGAAGGACTCTAAGCAACATTTATTAAACATTCTGATGTACATTACATATAATATCCCATTTAAAACATATAATACCCTTGGAGGACAGCTATGGTATCCTAACCTGACAGAAGTTACTGAGATCCCCAACAGTTAAGTAATGTGCTCACTCTGATTACCAAGTTTGTATTCCCTCCATCACATTATTTTACTTGGTAAATACAAAGTTATGTACAAATAACAGGTGTTCCATTCCCCAGGTGCCAGGAAATTATGAAATAGTTTGAGTCTGGGCCTCAAAACCAAAATGACAAAGAACAAATGAAAATCAAAGCAGAGTCCCTGCTTATCCATAGTAGGTAGGTTTGAAAAAAACCATGGGACACAAACTATTACAAACTTTCCCTCATTACCCGAAGCAGAGGATAGTCACTGGCTGTGGCACACTTGCCTGATAAGCTTGGGTGTGGTCTCAGAATCTGCAAACCTCACTCCAAACAGCAAAACCTACCCATCAGAGTTGCCTGCAAGAGGATGCTACTGGCTGTACTTGGACCCTGGAAAGTCCCTACCTACATCATGTTCAGAGACTGCAGAATGGAGCTAAGGCCACACCTAGAAGCAGGATATAGAGAAAAAAAGAGAGAGAGAGAGAATGGAAAAAATTCATTTATTTAAAAGTCTATCTGCTTAATAAACAGTAACTGGCCCTAGGACATGCCAGGTCCAGCATACAATGGTAAACAGTGACATCCATCAATAGATGAACAGATAAAGGAGGTGTGCTATATATACAAAGAAACATTATTCATCCAAAAAAAAAAAAAAAAGAAATCTTGCCATTTGCAGCAACATGGATGGAGCTACAGAGTAGAACGTTAAGTGAATAAGTCTGTTAGAGGAAGACAGATACCGCCTGACGTCACTCATATGTGGAATTTAAGAAACAAAACAAATGAGCAAAGGGGAAAATGAGAGAAATCAAGAAGCAGATGCTTGATTATAGAGAACTGATGGCTACCAGAGGGAGGAAGGTGGAGGGGTGGGTAGAATATGTGACGGGGATTAAGGCCTGCACTTACCCTGATGAGCATGGGGTGATGCACAGAATTGCCAAATCACTATTGTACACCTGAAACTAAGATAACACTGTATGTTCACTGGAATCAAAATAAAAACTTAAAAAGCCAGACATACAGCACAAAAATAGACCCTGGCCCTCACCCGGCGTGGAAGTCCATGGAATAGCCAGGAAAAGAAGGCTCATTTAAGAAAGCAGAAATGCTGAAATGGGTCAGGATTGAGACTGCCAGAACCATTGCTGGAACCCTTGGGGCTAGATATGTTTCAGAATTCAGGTTCTCTTGGATTTTAAAAAGCCAGTATGGTGTACATACCATATATTATTTAACAGTCCAGTAGAGTCTGGGGCAACACCTTGTAATAAACACATTAATAATTAAAATGTGAAGATTCACTCTAAGAGAGATGAGTAAAGTCTCTAAATAACCTCACTTCAGTTCAAGTCATCTCCAACCTTGTGAAATAATTCCAGTGTTCAATGTTTTGGATTTTAGAATTTAGGACAAGGGTTTGTGCAGTTGCATTAAGGCTAATGTTGAAAATACCAGTTGAAAATAAAAGCCAATTTCACGTATCTGATTTCTAGAGGACACGTCCCAAACCATATGTTGGTATTAGTAAGCTATGGAAGTCTTCCCCCCACAACAAGATTTATTGGTAAATTAGTATTTTTTTAAGATGCAGGAATCTCACATTTCTAAAATTCTTATTTTAAAATATTAAAAAAGCCCATTTGCAGGATAATATCCAGTTCTAGGGTCTAGAGATACCACACGGAAGTGAGGAAACTTCACAAATACAAAGATCCTAGAAAACTGAAAGGACCTTGTGAACAGGGTTTCTGCCAGAACTAGGCTGGAGGGGCAAAAAGCTCACGCTCCTGAAAAGCACCTAATGGAGGGATGGTGTTCTCAGAGCATCTAATACCTGCCTTTGTAGCTTGGAGACAAAGGTGTCTAAGAAGTGCATTGACTAGTCCCTTGTTGTTGTACACAACAGATGATTCTCAATTCTACTTGACTACCCTCTCCCAGAAGGTGACACTGTTGAGGACATTCTTTCCCTGGCCTTCCCCAACAATGCAGCCTCATGTCCTCTCATCCCCCGACCCTGATCCTTCCTGCTCATCTCTTGGCACCAGACCTTAGGTTTCCATCCTGAGCGCTATGTTTAGTACACTTGGTCCTCCTGCAAACCACCCGCAGCTACAACTACCACCTCCACAATGATGACCCATAGAGGGTCTCTGCCAGCCCTCTTTACTGCACCTGCCTCTGGTCTCATTTTCTTCACCACCCCCACCTTGCCCATCCTGTTCCCATTGCTCCCAACCTGTTACCTGCTTCCTTTATCCTCAACACTTCATCTCTTTGCCCAGAAGGACCTCTGCCTGCCCCCAACTTCCACAATCAATTCAACCTCATTCTTCAGTGCTTCTGGCTTCATTTGGTACAGGATCTATTCCCCCACCCCCAAAAGACAAATCTGAGCCTTTCCCTTATTTTTGCTCCCCCTGATGTCTGTGCTTACCCCATATGAAAGCACTAATCAAAATAATTTTACTTGTACATGCTCCCTCCCAACTGATGGCTCCTAAAAAGTGGGAGCAGAGACCCTATCTCTGCATTTTCAGAAACAAGATAGTGTAGTGTCAGGCCGACAACAATTGCTGAGTAAATATTGATTGAGAACAATAATTAATTAGCCCAATCCCACTGTAATGAGAGGACTTGGAACCCCAACAGTATCTAACATAGAAAAGCACCTATCGCCATCACCAGGAACAGAATCAGGCTTAACACAGATGTGTTAAATGAATCAGTTATATATTTTATTAGCATTTATAGGATTCTTTGTCTTGTATTTGAGATACATGCAGATTAAATGAACTCTTGTGGTCTGGACGTGAGCCTCAACTTCTAAAGGAAAATGCCTCTCAAGCTCCAAATAGCTTATAAAGCCACACTTAAAACACAACTCCTTGGTAAGAAGGGGCGAAGTATACACCATTTATACAATTTAGCTTCTATTAACCTATTTTAATTTCTTTTCACTAAACCTGTCAATGGATAGCTATTTGTCTCTTTAATGGAATTACAAATATTTTCCGTTATTATTCCTCTCTGTATTCTGTCCTTACTTTCTTTATCTTCATGGGTTTTTTTTTCTTAATTAAATGAATTCAACCTTATAATGAGCTCTTATATGATTTAAAAAATGAATAGAATCATCTGACTAAATAATCAGGACAAGGTAAAAATCAAGGCAGTGTACAGCAAAAACAAAAATTTATACTTTCAAAAATAAGATGCTAACGAATTTGGGCTAAGGGCCCTTAGGATTACTTCACGCTGAGTTCTAGAATGCACACTAAAACTGATCATGATGCAAATTGGATTTAAGGAAGTTACAACCTCTAGCAATATGTCTAATAACCTGCATGGGGAATTGGATGCCAAAAGTGCCTTAGGGACAAGTGCCCTAGAAGATTTGATGTTCCATACTCAAAAATGACCCACTGACTGCCCCCAGGAAAGCTCACATGTGCACATGCATGCACGCGTGCATGCATACACACTTAAAGAAGCACTGCACACACACACACACACACACACACACACACACACACACTTAAAGAAGCACTGCATCTGTCATTCCAGAAAAATACCTCGAGGCAAACTGAAAGCACCTGTGGTCTGCAGGTTTGCAGGTCTGCAGGTTTGCAGGATGGGTTCCCATCCCTTAGGTTGTCTTTTCATTTCATTCCATCAATCCCACCATCGACAGTAAAACTTCTGTCATTTGCCGGAAGATGCCTATGTCATGGTACAGTTCTCATTTTGTTTGTGATGAGGGTTATTTTTTAAACAGCTTTATAAACCTATAATTCACATGATATACAATTCACCAGCTTTAAGGGTGCCGTTCAGAGGCTCACAGAGCTGTGCAACAACTACCACAATTTTAGAACACTTTCAACATCCCAAGAGAAAACCCCCCACCTCTTCGTCATTCTCTGGTCCCCACATTCACCTTATTCCCCCAGCCCTAGCCAGCCATTTATTTACTTTCTATCTCTATGGATTGGCCTACTCTGGACATTTCATATGAAAGGAGCAATATGATATGTGTCCTTTGTGACTGCCTTCTTTCCTTTAGCATACTGCTTTCAAGGTTTAACTATGCTGAAGCCTAAATCAGTACTCCATTATGGTCAAATAATATTCCATTGTATGGATGTAGCACATTTGCTTACCTATTCGGTTGACGGACATTTATGTTCGCTTTTTAACTAGTACAAATAATACTGTTATGAAACTCAAGAGCCAGACTTTGTGTGAAGATGTTTCCGTTTCCCATGGTTATATACCTAGGACTGGAATTGCTCAGTCACGTGCTAACAACTCCATTACCAAAGAGGTTGCACCTCTGGGAATTTTGTATTCCCACCAACAGTGTGTGAGGGTTCCAATTTCTCCATATCCTCACCAACACCTGTTATTACCTCTCTTTTTATTATAACCATTCTAATGCATGTGATGTGGTATCTTATTGGGATTTTAATTTGCATTTCCCTGATGGCTAATGATATTCAGCATCTTTTCATGCTCTGATAGCAATTTGTAAACCCTCTCTGAAGAAATGTTTATTCAAGTCCTTACCCATTTTTAGGTAGGTTGTTTTCATTTTGTTATTGATTTGTAGGAGTTCTTTATATATTCTAGATATAAGTCCCTTACTAGATATAAAATTCGCAACTACTTTCTCCCATCCCTTAGGATGTCTTTTCATTTCGTTGATGGTATCATTTACAGCACCAAAGTTTTTTTGTTTTCCTGAGGTCTAACGCATCTAGTGTGTGTGTCACTTGTGCTTTTAGCATCCTACCTAATAATGCTTTGGCTAAACCAAGGTCATAAAGTTTACTCCCAGGTTTTTTTTTTTTTCTAAGAGTTTTATAGTTTGGGCTTTACAGTTATGTCTGTGACCCATTTTGAATGAATTCTTGCTTGTGCCATAAGGAAGTTTTTGTTTTTTTAGTTGGACGTTAGTTACATATTCACAAATTATAAAGTATCTCTACGTCTTTCATTTTCCTACATGGCATTAACCCATTCCCTCTTCTCTCCACTTTGCTCACGCTCTAATACACTCATTCTGCATAATGGCTAATGAACTTGTTCTTGTCAATTCAGTTGACACAGGATTGTTAAATTTCTTCCAGAATATCTGTATTTACTTTGAAAATTAAAAAGTGAGGTATGCAATGCAAGTTTCCATTCTTTGTGCATTGGGGTAGGGGAGGAGGGATATTTCTGATTTGATAAGCAAAATTTATATTTAGTGCATTTATTTGTCATATTGTCAAACATTTTATTTTTACTTTTGACCTGCTGGAGGAAGAAGTTTGGCTTCTTTCATTAGTAACAAAATCTGAAGATACATTTTTATCTGATTTTAAAATGCTCATAGCACCTACTTCCCAATAGTCCCATGGTTTTTGAGATGTACTTTTGCCTCAATATTTAAAAAATATCTGGTCATCTATGTATATTTTTCTGAAGTTATATTTTCTGAAATATGAACAAAAAAGTATTTTTCTTAAGTTTAGTATGCTAACTTTACATTACACTTTTAATTTCATGACATGTAATGTCTTTCAAAGGTTGTTCTGTAATTTATGATCTAGTGTTAGATTCATACTTAATTGTTGTATTTCTTTTTTTTTAATATTTTATTTATTTATTTGACAGAGAGAGAGAGAGAGATATCACAAGTAGGCAGAGAGGCAGGCAGAGAGAGAGGGGGGAAGCAGGCTCCCTGCTGAGCAGAGAGCCCCATGTGGGGCTTGATCCCAGGACCCTGAGATCACGACCTGAGCCAAAGGCAGAGGCTTAACCCACTGAGCCACCCAGGTGCCCCATATTTAATTGTTGTATTTCTAAAACTACAGGATTCAAAATAAACCAGTTTGGATGAGTACACCTGAAACAATTAGGAATAAATATTTCTTTCATCTATTGCAATGACACTTTTATTACGTAATGAGATTTTAAAAATTTGTTTACCAAAATATTCTTTTCTTGAAAAAATCATCAGCCACCCCCACTTGCAACCCTCCTCAACGAAATGGTTAAAAAAATTTTTTTACATATACCTTAGTGTTTTTTCAATAAGTTTAGAAGCTCCCAAACTATCAAAACTTCTAGATAAGAGCAACCAACCAGGAATTCAGAGCCAAAAGATCATTTTCATTGTTCAGTATCATTACCCTATGCCAGTTCATTTTTATAAACTCAAATATATAAATATTTATGAACTCAAGTAAGAATTTACTGTGTATTTGGATAAAGAAAAGCATCTTAAGCTAATGGATATTACAAAAGAATTGATTTGGAACTGTCACTATTTGAAGGAATTTTTATTTATTTTTTTTTTAAAGATTTTATTTATTTATTTGACAGAGAGAAATCACAAGTAGGCAGAGAGGCAGGCAGAGAGAGAGAGAGGGAAGCAGGCTCCCTGCTGAGCAGTGAGCCCGATGCCGGACTCGATCCCAGGACTCTGAGATCATGACCTGAGCCGAAGGCAGCAGCTTAACCCACTGAGCCACCCAGGCGCCCCTGAAGGAATTTTTAAATAAACGATCCTTGATTCTCCCAAATGTCCTAGAACAACAGACCTTCAGGATGGCACACCATTTTAATTCTTATCTTACACAGAAAGTAATTAAAACCCAGGAAAATGAAATGATTTTTCCACAATGAAGAAAATGACAGAAGTTATCTTAAGAGCAACCTATAGTTCTATGAAATTTTCAATTGTATTCAGATGTTCAGTTGGCAGCAATAAAACCAGCATTCACCATCTTTATTTTTAGGCTTCTACCACCTTTCTTTTGAAACTTGACTTTCCTTCCCATGCTTACCTTCCTTTCAACTTACTGGGTCAATCTCTCTCATCATTCCCTTTTTATTCATCCAAACCACCAAATTCCCTTCTACCTCTCTAGCCATTGTCAAAGTAATTCATCTGCTATTCTGCACTCCATTAAGTTCCCTTCCATTTTTATAGCTCAAAAATCATGCTGCTGCTATTTTCAGATTTTAGTGTTCGCAGCCTCTTGCTTTCAGGGTTCAGATGAAGTCCATCTTTCATATATAGGTCTTTCCTCATGTCCCTACAGTCTTTTAGTACCAGATAAATCTAAAGACTTCCTCTTTGGGCCATACAAAACTATCTGACACACTCATCTTCAGTAGGAGGCTTGACTCCCTCGTGTCAAGGATCACTGAATTAGAAGTCACAACTTTATCAAGATTTTCAAATTAACCCGGGGGGGGGGTGAGTTTGATATTGAGTCACTGTGTGGGTCATGACATGTGTCCCCTGTCACCACCTATTCATGTGAGTTAGAGGGAGTTCATTACATCCTCCAGATCTGTTTCCTGGACTGTAATATAAGGGGACTCTTCTGGTTTCTAAGTTACTTTTAGCCCTAAGACACTAACATTCTTCTTACTTCCAGGCTCACATTTCCCTTTCTTGTTTTCATGATTAGTAGAAGTGAAAAGATGCCCCGAAGTTCAACTACCTGTTCATGTAGATTAGTAATTATTTGCCTTTCAAATGAGGTTGAACTATTTTTTTCCACCTTTAAAATATACTGTGAACATCATCTCCATTTCTGAACAGCTCCACAGTGTTTTTCTAACTATAGTGTTTGTGCTAGATGTGAATAGACCTGCAAATTAATGCAGTTTAGCTCACTCGAAACCCAAATTGGCAAGTCTCTTTCTCTGAACTCAACTGAACAGGAGTCAGTTTTGAGGACATGGTTGTGTTTAATACAACGAGGCATGTATTTATTTGCACATTGTGACCTTTTATCTTTTAACACATTGCATATGTTTTCAAAGGGACATTAAAGCAAACTTTTAAAATATTAAACTGAGTAGGTTTTAATAATTCAAGAAAATCTGTTCTGGGTAGCTTGTATGCTTTTTGGTATCTTATGTAATTCTCACAGCAATGCTATGAGGCAGATACTATTATTTCCCCCATTTTATAGATAAGGAAACTGAGGTACAGAGTAGGGAAGTTAACTTGGCTAAAGTGACCTAGGCTTCAATCTTAGACAGTTTGGTTCCAAAGCACATGTTCAACTTAAGATCATATGATACAACATCTCTGAAGCTTAGTAACAACCAAATGCAACAGATAAATAATAGCCTTTATTTTCTTTCTTTCCAGCTTTTCATTTTTTTTAATACAAAAGGCCACTGTCTAAAAATCCATGTTGTTTCATCTATGCTTGGCTTCGATCACTGATAAAACTCTCTATTCACTAACGAGAGAAAGGCTAAAGCTACCCTTTGAATCTGACCAACAAATAGCAAAACAAAAACCTTTGTAACCTTGTTGCAGACTGATCAAAGACATATTCTCCTCCTGGAAAGGAAGTGAAGCAGGTAGGTCAGCTGTAACTAAGAAAGAAAGTGAGAGTGAAAAACAAAACTTACAGCACCAAGCTAGACAGGACTTGAACTGGAATGGAGATGGCCTCTATGGATCTTCTATTTTCCAACAAATTAATGTAAATCACGGCCAGATTGGTCTCAGTACAACTCATCATTCAAAAACATTTCAAAATTATTTCTACTCAGGAATAGATCATTTTATGCCATGGGTGAATCTTCTCATAGTCTATGAGAAAATTCTGTTTATCACACTTTCAAAATGAATATTGCCCCCTTGCAGCACAATATAAAGTAGACAAAGCTACCATTCTGTTAAGAAAACTGATTTAAAAGAGAGAGACTCTCTCTGCCTGCCTCTCTGCCTGTTTGTGATCTCTGTCTGTCAAATAAATAAATAAAATCTTTAAAAAAGAGAGAGAGAGAGAGAGAGAGAGAGAGAGTGTGTGTGTGTGTGTGTGTGTGAGGGAAAAGACTGGCAAAATGTCTTTAATCTGAGCAGAAAGATACACTTCAATTTGGCTTTGTATTGAATATTTTCAATAACTGTCAAACTTTCCCACTGCCCAAACTTCCCTAAAAGCATTAAATATCCCATAGCTTTTCTGTGCTCTCTGCTGATGCCTAGCCATGGAAGAAGGTAGGAGGAATGGGTGGTGGAGGGTGGTCACCTACCAGCTGCTTTTAAAATCTGTCAACTGGCAAATGAAGCCTCCTGATTTGTGAGCAATATCCAAAAGAAAAAAAAAATCACAACTACCATCTGGGAAGTGGGAAGAAGATACCACTTGGCAAAAATGTTTCAGAAAACACAGGCAAACACAGAAACACACACAAACACCCCAGTGTGTACACACACAGAAATGCAATGCCCTCAAGTTGATAAACCAACAACCATCCATATTACTAAGCTTTTTTTCCCCTAATTACCCTAACATTAATTAAAAAGGGAAATAAGAGAGTCAGCGGGTAACAGAACAATTGGATTCTGTCGGTAGTCCCACTGATGACTCACCACCTGACTTCAAGCAAACCACCTGTTATGAACTCGTGGCATAGCTTATCAATTTGCAAAGCAGGTGTGAGCATTCTCACCTTCCACAAATTATGAAACTCATTTAAATGAGGATTTCAAAGAACTGTGCTATTCTGGGAATAGCATTCCCGAAAGGGAGTGTAACATATCATTTTTAGAGTTCCACATGATCTCCGTACACTCATCAAGAATCTTCGCAATCATGATAAAACCACCAGTGGGCATCGCTGTTTGTTCACACAGGTGCAGGAGACAACCCTGATGTCTGATCCCATTGTGAAGTGTGGCTGCTGTGAGTATTGGGTGGCTTTGATGGATGCTCTTTGTATCTCCTTTCACTTCACATTCACCCAAGACTTTGATCCAAAAGGGCCACTTCATCCCTAATTAGGATATGCAGGCTGGCCCTATGGGAGCTACTCAGATGAAAGGTAATTGTACAAAGACATCACATACCACTTGAAATTCTGGCCCCTAAATTTTTCACTGTGGAATAGACAAAGTTACTTTTAAAGAAATAATTCCCAAAATTTGATATTGAAATGTTCTATGATTTTTTAATTTTACCTAGTTAATTCCATTAAGTTTCACCTTCTTCCTTTCCTTGATTACACTTCAGGGTATGTCTATATAATTAATACCTTCAAGTTTGCATTTATAAATTGATTTTCAAGTTCCCTTTAAATTGTCTTTTAAGTTCAATTAAAAATATTAGTGTATTTCAATGATATGCATGCGTGCACACACACACACACACACACACATATATATTTCAACACTGGATGAAATAATAACATAAGACTTTAGCTTTTCAGATGTTTATGCTTTGGTGACTTGTCCCTTTCAATAATAAAACCTGGGGGAGAAGAGTCAAGATGGCGGAGGAGTAGCCTACTGAGATGACATCAGGTCACAGGAGTTCAGCTAGATAGTTATCAAACCATTTCAAACACCTACAAACCCAATAGGAGATCAAAGATAAGAAGAGCAGCAATTCTAGAAACAAAAAACCAACCACTTTCTGAAAGGTAGGACCTTGGAGAAGTGAATCCAAAATGATGGGAAGATAGACCGTGGGGGGAAGGGCCAGCTCCCGGCAAGCAGCAGAGCAACGGAGCACAAAATCAGAAATTTTAGAGGTCTGCTCCACTGACAGACATTGCTCCAGAGGCTAAGTGGGGGTGGAGCCCTCGCGGGGACAGTGTGGTCTCAGGTCCCGCAGGGTCACAGAAGGATCAGGGGTGTCTGAATACAGCAGAGCTCACAGATACCATACTAGAAAGCCGGCTACAGAGACAGAGCCAGGGAGTGAGCTCTCAGCTCAGGATTACCTTAAACTGTGACCTGAGACATAGTCGGGCCACTGCTCTTTGAGCAGGGACCCCACAAGTGGCAGATCTGGGGAAACCCACCCTCCACCTCTGGAGGCAGGAATCTGCTGGGTGGGTTTGGAGACTCCAAACATGGCTGTGCTCCAGAGACAGAAACGCTTGGTCAAAGGCTGGGTAAGCTCAGAGCGCGGCCCAAGACCAGGGAGACGGGAGTGATTGAGTGCTTTTCTCTGAAGGCGCACTGAGAAGTGGGGCCCAGCTCTTGGCTCCTCTGGGCCAGAGATTAGGAGGCCGCCATTTTCATTCCCATCCTCCAGAGCTCTACCAAAAGCATTCAGGGAACAAAAGCATCCAAAAAGCAAACTCGAGCAGATTACTTAGCCCAGCCCCTAGCAAGGGCAGTGCAGTTCTGCCTCCAGCAAAGACATTTGAGAATCACTACAATAGGCCTCTCCCCCAGAAGGTCAGCAAGAACATCTAGCCAAGACCAAGTTCACTGATCAAGGAGACCAGTGGAATTCCAGAGAAGGGGAAAGTAAAGCATGGAATTCATGGCTTTCTCCCCATGATTATTTAGTCTTGCAAAGTTAAGTAAATTTTTTTAATTTTATTTTTTTCTTATTCTAATTTTTTAACTTTTCCTCTTTCCTCTTATAACATTTTTAAACTAATTTATTTTAACAATACCTTTCTTAAAAAAATCTTTTTAAACCTTCATTATTATAATCATATTTTATCCTTCATTGTATCTACCTTTATTTTTTATATACATACAGGTTTTATTCTTCTAAAAAAATTTGGGATATAATTTCTTCTAATAGATCAAAATATACCCTAAATCTAGCACAGGGCTTTGTTCTAGTCTCCAGCCTGAGCAAATTCTCTCCATTTTATTTTTCTTTCTTTTTCCCACCAACTTATATTATCAATTCCTTTTTTAGAATTTTTTTAAAATTTTCATCTTTACAGTCATATTCCATCTCTTCATTATGTTTATCATTATTTTGTATATATGTAACTTTTTCTTTTGCTAAAATTTTGGGAGGTAGTTTCTTCTAAGACCAAAATACACCCCAAATCAAGTGGGTGGCTCTGTTCTATTCACCAGTCTAATATATATATATATATTTTTTTTTTAATTTTTTAAAATTCTTTTTAACCTTTCTCCTCCCCTGATTTGGGGTCTCTTCTGATTTGGTTAGTGTACACTTTTCTGGGGTCTTTGCCACCCTTCTAGTATTTTATTCTCGTTCACATATTCTTATCTGGATAAAATGACAATGAAGAAAAACTCACCACAAAAAAAAAAAAAAAGGACAAGAGGCAGTATGGAAGGCTAGGGACCTAATCAATATGGACATTGGTAATATGTCAGATCTAGAGTTCAGGATGACTATTCTCAAGATGCTAGCTGGGCTCAAAAAAGGCATGGAAGATATTTGAGAAACACTGGGGAAATAAAAGAACTAAAATCTAACCAAGTTGAAATAAAAAAATCTGTTAATGAGGTGAAATAAAAAATGGAAGCTCTTACTGCTAGGATAAATGAGGCAGAAGAGAGAATTAGTGATATAGAAGACCAAATGATAAAGAATAAAGAAGCTGAGCAAAAGAGAGACAAACAACTACTGGACCACGAGGGGAGAATTCGAGAGATAAGTGGTACCATAAGATGAAATGACAATAAGGCTGCTTTCAGGATTTTCTCTTTGTCACTAAGACCTGTAAGTTTGACTATTAGATGATGGGGTGTGGACCTATTTTTATTGATTTTGAGCCTGGGACAAGAAGTCTGTAGCATACAATGGTAAAAATATTAAATCAGCAGCAGACTTATTCACAGAGACCTGACAGGCCAGAAAGAACTGGCATGATATATTCAGAGCACTAAATGAGAAAAACATGCAGCCAAGAATACTATATCCAGCTAGGCTATTGTTGAAAATAGAAGGAGAGATAAAAAGCTTCCAGGACAAACAAAAACTAAAAGAGGGGAATTGGAGGGGGAGATGAACCATGAGAGACTATGCACTCTGCAAAACAATCTGAGGGTTTTGAAGGGGTGGGAGGTGGGAGGTTGTGTGAGCCTAGTGGTGGGTATTATGGAGAGCATGTATTGCATGGAGCACTGGGTGTGGTGCATAGACAATGAATTCTGTTACACTGAAAAGAAATTAAAAAAAAAAGAAAACTAAAAGAATTTATAAACAATAGTTCCCTACAGGAAATATTGAAAGGGGTTCTCTAAGCAAAGAGAGAGCCTAAAAGTAACCAACCAGAAAGGAAGAGCGACAATATACAGTACAGTCATTTTACAGGCAATACAATGGCACTAAATTCATATCTTTCTATCGTTACCCTGCGTGTAAATGGCCTAAATGCCCCAATCAAAAGACACAGGGTATCAGAATGGATAAAAACCAAAACCCATCAATATGCTCTCTACAAGAAACTCATTTTAGACCAAAGACACCTCCAGATTTAAAGTGAAGGTGTGGAAAACAATTTACCATGCTAATGGATATCAAAAGAAAGCTGGGGTGGCAATCCTTCTATCAGATCAATTAGATTTTAAGCCAAAGACTATGATAAGAGATGAGGAAGGACACTGTATCATACTCAAAGAGTCTGTCCAACAAGAAGATCTAACAATTTTAAATATCTATGCCCCTAACGTGGGAGCAGCCAACTATGTAAACCAATAAATAACAAAATCAAAGAAACACATAGACAATAATACAGTAATAGTAGGAAACTTTAATACTCCCCGAAATGGACAGATCATCCAAGCAAAAGACCAACAAGGAAATAAAGGCTTTAAATGACACACTGAACCAGATGGACATAACAGATATATTCAGAACATACCATCCCAAAGCAACAGAATACACATTCTTCTCTAGTGCATGTGGAACATTCTTCAGAATAGATCACATCCTGGGTCACAAATCAGGTCTCAACAGTTACCAAAAGATTGGGATCATTCTCTGCATATTTTCAGGTCACAATGTTCTGAATATAGAACTCAATCACAAGAGATAAGTTGGAAAGAACTCAAATACATGGAGGCTAAAGAGCATTCTACTAAAGAATGAATAGGTCAACCAGGAAATTAAAGAGGAATTGAAAAAATTCATTGAAACAAATGATAATGAAAACACAACAGTTCAAAATCTTTGGGACACAGCAAAGGCAGTCCTGAGAGGAAAAGATACAGTGATACAAGCTTTTCTCTAGAATCAAGAAAGGTCTCAAATACACAACCTGACCCTAAACCTAAAGGAGCTGGAGAAAGAACAGCAATGAAAGCCTAAACCCAGCAGCAGAAGAGAAATCATACAGATCAGAGCAGAAATCAATGAAATAGAAACAAACAAAACAAACAAAGAAAAAATAGTAAAACAATTCAATGAAACTAGGAGTTGGTTCTTTGAAAGAATTAATAAAATTGATAAACCCCTGGCCAGATTATCAAAAAGAAAAGAGAAAGGACCCAAATTAATAAAATCACGAATGAAAGAGGAGAGACCATAACCAACACCAAAGAAATACAAACAATTATAAGAACATATTATGAGCAACTATACACCAGCAAATTTGACAATCTGGAAGAAATAGATGCATTCCTAGAGACATATAAACTACTAAAATTGAACCAAGAAGAAACAGAAAACCTGAACATACCCATAACCAGTAAAGAAATTAAAGCAGTCCTTAAAAATCTCCCAACAAACAAGAGCCCAGGGGCAGATGGTTTTCCAGGGAAATTCTACCAAACATTTAAAGAAGAACTAATTCCTATTCTCCTGAAACTGTTCCAAAAAATAGAAATGGAAGGAAAACTTTGAAACTCATTTTATGAGGCCAGCATCACCTTGATCCCCGAACCAGACAAAGACCCCATCAAAAAAGAGCATTACAGACCAATATCCTTAATGAACATAGGCACAAAAATTCTCACCAAAATACCAGCCAATAGGATCCAACAGTACATTAAAAGGATTATTCACCACAACCAAGTAGGATTTATTCCAGGGCTGCAAGGTTGGTTCAACATCCACAAATCAACCAATGTGATACAGTAGATTAATAAATGAAAGAACAAGAACCATGTGATACTCTCAATACATACTGAAAAAACATTTGACAAAGTACAGCATCCTTTCTTAATCAAAACTGTTCAAAGTGTATGGATAAAAGGTAACTACATCAATATCATCAAAGCATCTATGGAAAACCCACAGCGAATATCCTTCGCAATGGAGAAAAACTGAGAGCTTTTCTGCGAAGGTCAGGAACATGGCAGGGATGTCCATTATCACCACTGCTATTCAACATAGTATTAGAATCCTAACCTCAGCAATTGGACAACAAAAAGAAATAAAAGGCATCCAAATCAGCACAGAAGAAATAAAGCTATCACTCTTGGCAGATGATAGGATACTTTATGTGGAAAACCCAAAAGACTCCACTCCAAATCTGCTATAACTTGTAAAGGAATTCAGTAAATTGTCAGGATATAAAATCAATGCACAGAAATCAGTTGCATTTCCATACACCAACAAGACAGAAGAAAAAGAAATTAAGGAGTCACTCCCATTTACAATTGCACCCAAAACACAAGATACCTAGGAATAAACCTAACCAAAGAGACAGAATCTGTATTCAGAAAACTATAAAGGACTCATGAAAGAAATTGAGGAAGACACAAAGAAATGGAGAAAACTTCCGTGCTCATGGATTGGAAGAACAAACATTGTAAAAATGTCTATGCTACCTAAAGCTACCTACACATTTAATGAATCCTTATCAAAAAACCATCAATTTTTTTTCAACAAAATGGAACAAATAATCCTAAATTTATATGGTAAAAGGAAAGAACTTGAATAGCCAGAGAAATGTTGAAAAAGAAAGCCAAAGTTGGTGGCATCACAATTCCAGACTTCAAGGTCTATTACAAAGCTGTCATCATGAAGACAGTATAATACTGGCACAAAAACAGACACATAGATCAATGGAGCAGAATAGAGAGCCAAGAAATAGACCTCCAATTCTACGGTCAACTAATTGTTGACAAAGCAGGAAAGAATGTCCAATGGAAAAAGACAGTCTCTTCAACAAATGGTGTTGGGAAAATTAGACAGCTACATGCAGAAAAATGAAACTGGACCATTTCCTTACACCACACAAAAACATAAACTCAAAACGGCTGAAAAACCTCAATGTGAGAAAGGAATTCATCAAAATCCTTGAGAAGAACCCAGGTAGCAACCTCTTCGACTTCAGCTGCAGCAACTTATTCCTAGAAACATTGCCAAAGGCAAGGGAAGCAAGGGCAAAAATGAACTATTGGGACTTCATCAAGATAAAAAGCTTTTTCACAGCAAAGGAAACAGTCAACAAAACCAAAAGACAACTGACAGAATGGGAGAAGATATTTGCAAATGACATATCAGATAAAGGGCTAGTGTCCAAAATCTATAAGGAAATTACTAAACTCAACACCCAAAGAATGAATAATCCAATCAAGAAATGGGCAGAGAACATGAACAGACATTTCTGCAAAGAAGACATCCAGATGACAAACAGACACATGAAAAAGTGCTCCACATCATTCGGCATCAGGAAAATACAAATCAGAACCACAATGAGATACCACCTCATACCAGTCAGAATGGCAAAAATTAACTAGTCAGGAAATGCTGGCAAGGATGCCCAGAAAGGGGAACCCTTCAACACTGTTGGTGGGAAGGCAAGCTGGTGCAGCCACTCTGGAAAACAGCATGGAGGTTCCTCAAAAAGTTGAAAATAGTGCTATCCTACAACCCAGCAATTGCACTACTGGGTATTTATCCTAAAGATACAAATGTAGTGATCCGAAGGGACATGTGCACCTGAATAATTATACAGCAATGTTCACAAAGCCAAACTACGGAAAGAACCTAGATGTCCATCAACAGATGAATGGATAAAGATGATGTGGTATGGAGTACTATGCAGCCATCAGAAGAAATGAAATCTTGCCATTTGCAATGATGTGGATGGAAGTAGAGGGTATTATGCTGAGCAAAATAAGTCAATCGGAGAAAGACAATTATCATATGATCTCCTTGATATGAGTAATTTGAAAGGCAAAGTGGGGGAGTTTGGGGGGTAGGGAAGGAAAAAATGAAACAGGATGGGATTAGGAAGGAGACAAACCATAAGAGACACTTAATCTCACAAAGCAAACTGAGGGTTGCTGGGGGGAGCGGGGTATGGAGAGGGTGGTTGGGTTATGGACTCTGGGGAGGTGTGTGCTATGGTAAGTGCTGTGAAGTATTTAAGCCTGAAGATTCACAGACCTGTACCCCTGGGGCAAATAATAAATTATACATTAATTTATAAAAAAGAGAAAAAGAAAAAGACTTACAAAATCTGCTCTCAATCAGTCCCTTCAAATAATTTTTAATTCTATCTTGACAACAATAATTAACATGAAAATTCCTATAAAATATCCCCCAACTTACCTAAAAGTTTAAACAGATGGATGCTATGGATTAATTATTTACAGAGGAAGCATAACATTGTGGTTACAAGTCAAAATGCCTGTGTTCAAACCCTGCTCTGCCATATACTAGTTATGTGACTCTGAGTTTAAATCCTCTGTTCCTCAGTTCTGTTTTGTCAAATGGAGACAATAATGGTACTTAGAGTATTGTACATATAAAGCATTTAGAACTGCTTGACATGCAGCTTTCAGGAAATAACACCTTTTATAATCACCATCATCACCTGCCCAACAAGGGTATAATCCACTTATTTGAGGCTCTAATCAAACAGTTTCAAGACAACCAATTGAAGCCAGGGGTCAAATATAAATGACTACTCAGGGCATAGTATGGTGGCACAATCCAACTGAGAAAATCTGGCCTTCCAAAGCCCACTGAGCAGAGAAACAGCACAAAACCGGCTTCTGAATAGAGATATTCAGATGGAACATCAAAAGTTTAGGAGGCAAGGAGGATACAGGTAACAACCATTGTATGATCATTCTAGTGTTAAATCAAAAACAAAAACAAAAAACAGATTTCTCCAACCTAAGGAATTATATCCCACATTGACAACCCCAGCAGTGATGAAGTCTGCAATAAAAATGAGCAACTTTCCAGGGATGCCCTGACTGCACAAAGTACAAAATACCCTCTGAAATACAAAGGCTCTTTTCATGCAATTTGGGGAAGAAACAGAAGGAACAGAAGACTCAAACATGGCTGCCTTGAGACTTCCAAGTTGGGTTTCCAATCAGATACCCAACCTTGATTCAATGGGAAAGTCATGGAGAGTTGAATTCCCAACTATTACATCAAACATACAAGGTCACAACACTGTAGGAACCAAAGGATAACGATCGATGAAGTGTCACCTCAGAGAGTTTTAATGTAGTACATGTAAGGCTGGATTGAAATACAATGAATGGCAAACTCATGCTTCAGTCTAAAAAAAAAAAAACAACAACAACAAAAAACCAACACAACAACAACAACAACAACAAAAAACCAGAATATCACAGTGAGAGAAGGATTTTAAATCTTTTTAACAGCCAACAAGACACTGGCACCAACAAATCAGAGTAGTCTGATTCTGTAAAAACTCTTCTATACATCCCTGCCGTGTACCCTAAGGAAACCCAGGTCTAGAGCCACCAACCAGAAAATAAGGTCTCTCTCCAGTTCAGACCACAGTCCCCCTTTTTGGACTCTACTTTCAAGGTGACTAGAATCATTTCTTGCTTCAAGTCCCACATTGATATCATTAGATATACATTCATTCTGGAAAGCACTATCAGAGCTATAGCATGGCCAGACTGAACTAGGATGTGAAACCATATACTGCATCTTATGGATAAAGTCCCAGACACTACAAGAAAGAAAAGGAAAAGTAACAGTCTTAACATGCACTTGGGGAAATTTTTGCATTTTTTCCCCAAAGATTTTTTTATTTTTATTTTTGTGTGTGTGTGTGTGTTTTGTGTGTGTGTTTTTTCCAATTTATTTATTTTCAGAAAAACATTATTCATTATTTTTTCACCACACTCCCCCAAAGATTTTTTTAAAAGATTTTTATTTATTTATTTGACAGAGAGCTAGAGAGCACCAGTAGGCAGAATGGCCCGCAAAGGTAGAAGGAGAAACAGGTTCTCCTCTGAGCAGGAAGCCCAATGCAGGGCTTGATTCCAGGATTCTGGGATCATGACTTGAGCTGAAGGCAACTGCTTAACCAACTGAGCCACACAGACACCCCTCCTACAGATTTTTTAACAAAGTAAGTTACAGGTTTATTTCAGGAAAAGATGAATTTAAGGCAAAGAGCATGAAGCAGACAGAGAAGTTAATTTTACAAATGATAAAAGAGAAAATCCACATGAAGATATAACCATTACAAACAATGCTGTGGAGAACAGATAACATTTAAATGTGTACAAAATATTTTAATATACAAATGAAAAAAAAATAAAACAAAACCTCCCAGTCTCTAACAGATCAAGTAAGCAAAATGTAGTGGAAAATACAAATATAATTAATAACTACATGTACATCAAACATCATCCCTTCAAAACAGAGAAGTTATCTTATTTTCAAGTGTTGATAAAGTAACATATAATAGATCCTATATGTGGTCCACAAGGAAAAACCTAATACATTACTAGGAGGAAAAAAATGTTATTTGTTCATCAAGTTTTATCTGAGAACCTACTACATGACAGGCTGTGTGCTGGTTCAGTGTTACAGTAGTAAACAAGGCAGATAGGATGCCTGCCTCCACAGAACTTTCACAGAGCTAGTAAAAGAAAGAGAAAATAATGGGTAATTATAATACAGGTTGAAATTTACTTCATTATGGGAAAACATGAGTCAGTCAATATTTAAAATATTAAAATATTTTGTACACATTTTGTACACTTACACACTATGTGAGACTTAAGGAAAAAGAACAGTGTGCTAATGAAAACCATCCATAAAGCTGAACAAAATATTGAACAAATGTTTGAAGTTATTCAAGAACTAACACAGGTAGGATTAGGGTCTATGATCCTTGAAAGGAAGGAAGCTTTGAAGTTGAACTACACATTCACCACTACTACCTCCTTGAGAACATTTTTCAAAATCCCAGGATGGAGACCTAGAGTAGAAGAGAAAAAGGTCAAGGTTTAATGCAGCCAAAGGCTGCTGAGGTTCAGGGATGAAATCCTAGGGAGAAACTAGTCTCAGAAGAATCTGAATAAAAATTCCCCTCAAGTTGTTGCCTAATTCCTAAGCTGGACATGAACTTAAGAAAGCTTATAGATGGAAGCTATAACATATATTTTATCAGCTTCATGTTTTAGGACAGTTGGAAAGTTGGAGATCAAGTTCCACGAAGGCAGGGTAAATTTGATAAACACTCTTTCAGTTGAGAACTTAGAAGCAGTACAGACGAGGAATAAGAAACATTCCAAAAAGTAAAGACTGAAAAAAACCTGCCTCCAAATACCTAAAAATAAATTATTTTTTTAAGAAAAGATTTTATTTATTTGACAGGCAAAGATCACAAGTAGGCAGAGAGACAGGCACAGAGAGAGAGAGAGAGGAGGAACCAGGCTCTCTGCTGAGCAGAGAGCCCAATGTGGGGCTTGATCCCAGGACTCTGAGATCATGACCTGAGCCAAAGGCAGAGGCTTAACCCACTGAGCCACCCAGGTGCCCCAAAATACCTGAAAATAAATTCTTGTAAATACCAAGGTGAATCACAGAAAATTTTTTCCTTTTTTGGGAACAAAACAAAATCATCCAGAGCCTCTACAATTTTGGATCCATAATGCTGGTATTCAGTTACTATTTGGCTTACTAAAATACAACATAGAAAACCAAATGACATCAAATCAAAAAGAAAATTAGTCCATAGAAACAGAACCACAAGTGATTCTGATAATGGAATTATCAAACAAGGATTTAAAAATGCTTAAGATTAATATGTTGGGAAAATGAGGGTTAAATATTTAGACAGAGACCTAAAATATCTTTCTTTATACAGTGAGTCAAATGGAAAATCTAGAACTTGAATTTGAACTAAAATTAAGAATTCAACTGATGGGGGCGCCTGGGTGGCTCAGTGGGTTAAGCCGCTGCCTTCGGCTCAGGTCATGATCTCAGGGTCCTGGGATCAAGTCCCACATCGGGCTCTCTGCTCGGCAGGGAGCCTGCTTCCTCCTCTCTCTCTCTCTGCCTGCCTCTCTGCCTACTTGTAATCTTTCTCTGTCAAATAAATAAATAAAATCTTAAAAAAAAAAAAGAATTCAACTGATGGGCTCAATAGCAGATTAAACAAAGAAAAATAGAAGTGAACTGGAAATATCTATATTTAAGCAATAGAGAAATAGATTGCAAACCTGGAATAAACCTAAATAGCTTATTAAACACACATACACACACACACACACACACACACATACACACAATATGTTTGCATTATATGTGTATGTATATGCACATATATGTAACTGAAATCCTAGGAAAAGAATATGGCAGAAACAACTTTTGAAGAAATAAAGGTCAAAATCCTCCAAAATGGATGAAGGCATCAAATCACATATTCAAGAAGCCCTCCAAACTCTAAGCAGAATAAATAAAAAGCAAACCACAACTAAATATATCACAGTAAAATTGCAAATAAACTCACAATTGCAGTCAGAGAAAAACACATTAGCCTCAAAGGAGAAACATTAAGACTGAAGTTGGAGGGCACCTGGGTGTCTCAGCCAGTTAAGTGTCTGCCTTTGGCTCAGGTCATGATCCTAGGGTCCTTGGATTGAGCCCCGCATCCAGCTCCTTGCTCAGCAGGGATCCTGCTTCACCCTTTCCCTCTATTCTTCCCCCTGCTTGTGCTCTCTCTTTCTCTCTGTCAAATAAAGAAATAAAATCTTAAAAAAAACCAAAAGACTGAAGTTGAATTGTACAAACCCAAAGATTAAGTACTATATGCTCTACTGGTTGAGCCAGTCAGGACTCCTAAGGTCTAAATATATATATATATATATTTTTTAAAGATGAAAGATGACAATAGAATGACATATGTAGTACTGAAATAAAAAGAACTACCAATTTAGAGTTTTATATCCAGTAAAAATAAACTGCAAAAATGCATTTCAAATACATAAATTCTGAGAAATTCATAACTAAGTGGACTGGCACTATAAGAAGTACTAACTGGTACTCTTAAAGCTAAAGGGAAATGAGCCTGTGTGAAATTGTGGACATGTAGAAGGAATTAAAAACAAGGGGCTGAATGAATAAATTTTGCCTGTTTGACAATTACTATAATATTCTTCTCAGTAGAATAGATACTCTCCTACTACCACCAAAAAAAAAAAAAAGCAAAATTACAACTTTTTCTTGAACCTGTTCTTATCTTTGAGGGCAAGAAACTAACCCAACTAACTAAGGAAAGACAGAAGCCTCTAAAGAGATTCAAGATACCAAAACTTACTTACCTGAAATAGACACAGAACCCCGATCAAACCATTATGAATAATTCAGCAAAACCTCTTAACAAATTGCTAAAAACCAAATACGAGTTAGCATGAGATCCTACAACCTCTAGGAGCTGCACACACAAAAGATATTGACCCTCCGAGATTCTTCTCAACTATCCTCATCAAGCACTGTAAGAAAGACTGAAGGCAGCCTCTTTCTTGGTGTAAACTTGTTGGAAGAAAACAGTAGCTATGTGGGGGCGCCTGGGTGGCTCAGTCCTGGGATCGAGCCCCGCATCGGGCTCTCTGCCCAGCAGGGAGCCTGCTTCCTCCTCTCTCTCTGTCTGCCTCTCTGCCTGCTTGTGATCTCTGTCTGTCAAATAAATAAATAAATAAAATCCTTAAAAAAAAAAAAAAAACAGTAGCTATGTGAAAAAGGTCCACACAGACTCTCCCTTTCTATCTCCCTTAAGTGACAAGAGACATAAACCACTGGAGGGAAGACAGAAGGTCCTGTTAGCTTTAGGGCACATGTGAAGACTTCTGCAGCTGGAGAAAAGGAACAGAGAAAATTCTCTAACCCTACCATTGGAGGGTGGCAGGAACACACCCTGTCTCTCCACCATTAACAATCCCATAGCTCTGGGCAAGAGGCAGGATTACTGAGAAGACCATAACCATGAAAGTCTGGAAGATAACACCCACTAAAATCAAATTAATAACAGAACAACAGAGAATACAACCTCACTCTGCCTACTAGGCTAACGAATATCATTAACTAGAGACAGCAGTTTCCAGTTGGGGTGTGCCAAGACCTTCTATGATGTGGAGACTAAAAGGAACACTTACACCTAAGGGTGGAAAAAACATTAATAAAAAAAACCCTCTGATAACCTGCCCCTATCCTAAATGCCAAAGTAACACTAGAAGAATTTGAAGACTGTAGTGCCTAGAAGGTAACCATAGCCATAATAAAACCTAAAGCCACCTCAAATTTTGGCTATTTGGGCTCAATTCCTCACACTAAAGGCATAGTAAAAGATAAGGTATGAGTATTTCCGATCATAAATGCTATTTACCTTAGTTCTCAATCTATATATCTTTTTTTTTTAAGATAAAAACAGTTTAATCAATGCCAACAATACATACATGCTCCTTTATACTCAACTCTTCCCCCATGCCAAGCCTCTGACAACTATTAGTATATTTCCTATGTCTATAGTTTTGCCTCTTCCAAGTTGCCATGGAATCATGGAATATGTAACTTTTTGAGTCTGGCTTTTTAAAGGCACTTGGCTTTCATCCATGTTATTGGGTATCAACAATTCATTTCATTTTATTACTGAGTTGAAAGTACTACAGTTTATTCAACCAGTGAAGAACATATGTGTTCTTTCTAGTTTTTTTTTTTTTTTCAAATTTACCCAATTTATTTATTTTCAGAAAAACAGTATTCATTATTTTTTCACCACACCCAGTGCTCCATGCAAGCCGTGCCCTCTATAATACCCACCACCTGGTACCCCAACCTCCCACCCCCCCGCCACTTCAAACCCCTCAGATTGTTTTTCAGAGTCCATAGTCTCTCATGGTTCATCTCCCCTTCCAATTTACCCAAAAGCACATACCCTCCCCAATGTCCATAACCCTACCTCCCTTCTCCCAACCCCCCTCCCCCCAGCAACCCACAGTTTGTTTCGTGAGATTAAGAGTCACTTATGGTTTGTCTCCCTCCCTATCCCATCTTGTTTCATGGATTCTTCTCCTACCCACTTAAGCCCCCATGTTGCATCACCACTCCCTCATATCAGGGAGATCATATGATAGTTGTCTTTCTCCGCTTGACTTATTTCGCTAAGCATGATACGCTCTAGTTCCATCCATGTTGTCGCAAATGGCAAGATTTCGTTTCTTTTGATGGCTGCATAGTATTCCATTGTATATATATACCACATCTTCTTGATCCATTCATCTGTTGATGGACATCTAGGTTCTTTCCATAGTTTGGCTATTGTGGACATTGCTGCTATAAACATTCGGGTGCACGTGCCCCTTTGGATCACTACGTTTGTATCTTTAGGGTAAATTCCCAGTAGTGCAATTGCTGGGTCATAGGGCAGTTCTATTTTCAACATTTTGAGGAACCTCCATGCTGTTTTCCAGAGTGGTTGCACCAGCTTGCATTCCCACCAACAGCATGGTACTGGCACAAAAACAGACACATAGACCAATGGAACAGAATAGAGAGCCCAGAAATAGACCCTCAACACTATGGTCAACTAATCTTCGACAAAGCAGGAAAGAATGTCCAATGGAAAAAAGACAGCCTCTTCAATAAATGGTGTTGGGAAAATTGGACAGCCACGTGCAGAAAAATGAAATTGGACCATTTTCTTACACCACACACAAAAATAGATTCAAAATGGATTAAGGACCTCAATGTGAGAAAGGAATCCATCAAAATCCTTGAGGAGAACACAGGCAGCAACTTCTTTGACCTCAGCCACAGCAACATCTTCCTAGGAACATCGCCAAAGGCAAGGGAAGCAAGGGCAAAAATGAACTTTTGGGATTTCATCAAAATCAAAAGCTTTTGCACAGCAAAGGAAACAGTTAACAAAACCAAAAGACAACTGACAGAATGGGAGAAGATATTTGCAAACGACATATCAGATAAAGGACTAGTGTCCAAAATCTATAAAGAACTTAACAAACTCAACACCCAAAGAACAAATAATCCAATCAAGAAATGGGCAGAGGACATGAACAGACGTTTCTGCAAAGAAGACATCCAGATGGCCAACAGACACATGAAAAAGTGCTCCATATCACTCGGCATCAGGGAAATACAAATCAAAACCACAATGAGATATCACCTCACACCAGTCAGAATGGCTAAAATCAACAAGTCAGGAAATGACAGATGCTGGCGAGGATGCGGAGAAAGGGGAACCCTCCTACACTGTTGGTGGGAATGCAAGCTGGTCAATCTATATATCTTATATAAGATGTCTAGATTTTAGAAACAAATTATGATACCCAAAAAAAGTAAGGACAAACAAGACATTATCAAGAGACAAAGCAAATCAGAGAATCAGACTGGGATGTGCCACAAATGCTAGAACTATGAGACTGATCAATTAAAGCAACAACAATGAATATGTTGAAGAATATCAGAAAAGGAAGATAACATGCACCATCAGATGAGGTATTTCAGGGACTGAAACTTTAAAAAAGAACCTGATGCAAATGCGAGGGAAAAAAAACTGTCAGAGATGAAGAATCGCTTTAATGCAATCAACATTAGTCAAGGAAAAAAAAAACACTAAAATTTTTAAAAAGGTCAATAGGAATTATCTCAACTGAAACACAAAGGTAAAAAAAAAAATTAAAAAAGGTCTTTTTTTTTTTTCTTTTTAAAGAATAGAACATCCAAGAACTGTGGTCAGTATTTAAAGGTGTAACATGAGATACTAGAATCTCATTAGGAGGAGAGAGGAAACAGAGCAAAAAATGTTTAAAGAGATAACAGCCAAGAGTTCTTTCAAATTAATAAAGAGTCAAATGCTGATCCAAGAAGTTTAAATAACCTTAAAGAACATAGAACCAGATAATTTAAACACACACAAACATACACACACTTATCATATTCAAACTGCTGAAAAACAAGGTTAAGCAAAATTATTTCCACTCTCAGAGAGAAAAGAGCACATTACATATGGGGGAACAGAAATAAAAATCCTTTGTTAAAAACTATGAAGCCACAGACAATTGGAATGGCATCCAAGTATTGAGAGGGGGAAAAATTACCAAACAATGAAAATATCTATCAAAAATGAAACAGAAATACAGAAGTTTTCAAACAAAAACAGAGAACTCAGGCGCCTGGGTGGCTCTGTGGGTTAAGCCGCTGCCTTCGGCTCAGGTCATGATCTCAGGGTCCTGGGATCGAGTCCCGCATCGGGCTCTCTGCTCTGCAGGGAGCCTGCTTCCTCCTCTCTCTCTCTCTCCCTGCCTCTCTGCCTACTTGTAATCTCTCTGTCAAATAAATAAATAGAATCTTTAAAAAAAAAAAAACAGAGAACTCTTTTGCAGCACACTTGTACTAAAGATGGAGTTCTTCAGAGAGAAAACTGTTAACACAGATGAAAACTTGAACTTATTTAACAAAATGAAGAGTACTAGAAATGACATAAATTAAAGGAAATTTAAAAATATATTTTCTTATTTCTAATTTTTCTAAAAGAAGACTATCTAAAGCAAAAATAATAGCAACATTTTGAGTATTCAGAACATACGTTAAAGTAAAATGTATTATGACAAATGATAGGAGGAAGTAAGTAGGAATATACTTTTGTAAGATCCTTACATAACACATGAATATTTAAATTACATTTTAAAAGACAAAATTAGGAGTGCCTAGATGGATCAGTTGGTTGAGCGTTCCAACTCTTGGTCTCAGGGTCAGGAGATAAAGCCCCATGTTGGGCTCCGTGCTCAGCACAGAGTCTGCTTGGAATTCTCTCTCCCTCTGCTCCTCCCCACCCACAAATAAAGAAATAAATTCTTCAACCCCCTCCTCCAAATTAATTATAATTCCTTGGGGATTTAAAGTATTTGAAGAAGTAAAAGATAGGACAACAGAAACAAAAAAGTATTTAGACTAGACTTTAAAATGTCAATAATGAATTACATAAATATATAAAATAATAAATATGCAAATATAACATTATAATAAAATAATATACAACTAAAAAAATTAAAGGAAACTAGACTAATAGAAGTGTTTGATTAATCCAAAGGCAAGGAAAAAATAATGGATCAAAGAACAGACAGGATAAGGATAGAAAACAAAGAGTAAGAGGTCTTGAATCCAATTATCAATAACTATACTAAATGTAAATAGACTGAATACTTCACTCAAAATATAAATATCATCATACTAGATAAAAGTAAAGGAAACACAACTATATCTATCTTCTATATTTACAAGAGGCCTACTTTAAATTTGATAAAATTAGAAAGAAAAAAAGATGTAGCATGCAAATAATAACCAAAAATAACATGGTATAATTATATTAATATCAGAGTAAACTTTAAAGCAAGAAGTATTCAAAATAAGAAATGACATTTCACGATAAGATGGTCAATTTAATAGGAAGACATAATAACCATGAGATACTGTGGATTCTAAGAAACAAACTGAGGGTTTTAGAGGAGAGGGAGGTGGGGGAATGGGTGAACCTGGTGGTGGATATTAAGGAGGGCATGTATTGCATGAAACACTGGGTGTTGTACATAAACAATGAATCTTGGAACACTGCATCAAAAACTAATCATGTATTAGTAATAAACTAATCATGTATTAGTTTTGGTATGGTGACTAACATAAAACAATAAAAAAATTACCACAAAACAAAAAACAAACAATTAAAAAACCCTTCAAATTATAGAGAGAAACAAGGTCTTAATCTTATTTCAAGATTTTAACATTCTTCTCTCTAAAACTGATATAACAAACTGAAAATAAAGTATATAAAAATAGAACATGATTAACTATCTTACCCTTGTATAGGAAAAATACATATGTGTGTATATATATATAAAATATACACATACCTTCCTGCATTCTTTCCAAATTTAAATGGGATGTTTATAAAAAATGGACTATATGGGGAGGAAAAGGACTATGTGCTGTACCATAAAGTATCACAAATTTCCATTTCAAAGGATGAAATCACGAGAGAATATTCTCTGAATTTAGGGCAGTTAAACTAGAAATAAATAAAAGAAAGATAAACAGGAAGACATTTTGGGTCAAATTAGAAAATATGTTGAGCTAAACTATAAGGAAAATACAACATACTAAGCCTGTAGGAGGCAGCTAAAGCAAGGTTTTTTTTGTTTTGTTTTGTTTTTAAATATTTTATTTGTTTATTTTACAGACAGAGACCACAAGTAGACAGAGAGGCAGGCAAAGAGAGAGAGAGGGAAGCAGGCTCCCCGCTGAGCAGAGAGCCTGACGCGGGACTTGATCCCAGGACCCTGAGATCATGACCTGAGCTGAAAGCAGAGGCTTAACCCACTGAGCTATCCAGGCGCCCTAAAGCAAGGTTTTTAAGGAAACTTATAACTTCAGTTGTATATGTTAGAAAAAATTATATATTTGAAATGGTATGACATAAGAAGGAAATCTGAGAGGTTCATTATCTATTAAAAAAATTAATCAATTATTTCTTTTTACAAAGAAACTCCAATCTCAGGTGGTTTCACTGATGAAATCTGACTAACTTTAGAAAGGAAAAAATACCAAACTTGCATAATAAGAGAATAGAAAAAGAGGTAAACATTGCCCAAATCATGTGATGATGCAGGCATAACCTTGATACTAAAACCTGAAAAGAATATTACAAGAAAGGAAGATGATAGGTCTGTATTTTTCATGAACAAAGATGTAGAACCATAACAAAGATATTTGAAATTCAAATCTCTTGATATATAAGAACTATATATCAAAACCAGGTGAGATTTATTCCAAAAATGCAAAGTTAGTTTAATATTTGAAAGTCTACCAATTTAATCTACCCAGTAATAAATAAAGGGAGGGAAAAATTACATAGTTATTTCAATAGATGCAGAATAAGCACACAAAAAAATTTATCTCATGGTCTATTCCTAAACAAAGTAGGAATAGAAATAAAATAGAAATTTCATTAATCTATGGTGATAGAGGTTACTATAGTGATTACTTTAGGGACAAGCATGAGGGAGATATCTGGGGTCTCTAATTTGACATGTATGATAATTATAAGAATGAAAACATAAATAAACAGTCCTCAAGACTCATGCACTTCATTGTGTATAAGTTATACTTCAATAAAAGAATAAAAAGAGCAAAAAATAAACAAAATTAAAAACCTAAGTACTAGGACCAAGAGTTGACCAACAGCTAAGGGACTAGATAAGGCATCCCTGACACAGGTTAAGAGACAGAAGAACATGATAAATAATAAAGGAAGTTCTATAGTTTTACAAAAATCAACAGGGAAGGATGAAATTGCTCAACAAATTTTACTTGGAAAAATATGGTCCATCAGAAAAAACCTCCAAGTTAGAACATGACTTTATACCATATACCAATGTGGACTCCTAAGGGATCACAAAGTTAAGTGTAAAACAATCACCTTTCCATCAACCAGGGACAAAAAGTCTAAAAGAAAATGTAGCTGAATATTCAACAAACAGAACTTCAAATGGTTAATGTTTATTAAGAATCTATAGTAAGTCAGGCTCCACCCTAAATGCTTTGCATACAGCACACACTAAATACTTACAATTAGGAGGTAACATAGATGGGAAAACTGAGGTCCAGAGTCTCCAAGAGATTTGCCCAAGGGCCACCCAAGAAATAAATGGTTGGACCAGAATTCAAAATCAGATGGTGAAATGCCATGGCAACTGCTGTTTCCAAGTGATACCTTAGAAAATAGGACTTTACATAAAATTGATTTGGGATTTTAGTCTTGCCTCTTGGTGATTCTGAACATAAAAATAATAAACAATCACCTTCCCCTAAATGACCAACTGATACTCTATTAAAGGCATATTTGGAAAAAAAATTGTAAAACATGACAAAAGCTTAACAGTAATGGCACAGGATGAGTTCTTAGGAGGGAATGGCTTAAGAAGAAAACCCTCAACAATAAATAAAACCAGAAAAAGGGTCCCTACGTGGACTGTCAGTAGAAATGTTTTTAAAAAATCAAATAGTTCATACTCCAAGAAAGAATAAAATTCCTCCTCCCACAAATGTGAACCTTCACAACTTTCCTTTTTCTCAAACCACTTGCATCCTGAGAACTCAGGACTAGGATTTCCAGCGAAGACCCACATTAGCCACATCGCTGTGAATTTTTTCTTTTAATTTATTTTTTACTTATTTTCAGCATAACAGTATTCATTATTTTTGCACCACACCCAGTGCTCCATGCAATCCCTGCCCGGAACCCACTACCTGGTTCCCCCAACCTCCCACCCCCCCACCGCCCCTTCAAACCCCTCAGATTGTTTTTCAGAGTCCATAGTCTGTGAATTTCTAAGAGCACAAACTACAAGCACCAGCTCTAGGGATACTGGGCCCCCTAATCAGCACATTGGGAATTTTAGCTAAGCTTTGCAGAGACTCTGTGTGCTTGAACAAAGACTCCTTAAAGGTGAATGAGCCCTCCACAAGGGAGGCCAGGGTCTAAGGTTCCAGCTGAGAGCCAGAAATGCCAGTTGGTGAAAACAAACTGTGGTGATGGGAGGTGGGGAGTAGTAAAAACATGGAAGATTTTTGGGAGATGAAGTGGAATCTTTATTACTGTGTGCCATGCTTTCCCCTTGTAAAATGTGGAAAACTTTGAAAGCGAACTCTCCAAATTCAATTCAACATCTCCTTGTGAATTTATAGATAAACTTCAGAACTCTCCAAAGTTCTCTAGAATGAAGTACTTTTGTTTTTGTTTTAAAAAGGGAGGTGCTAGAGTTGTAGCTACTCTCCTAAAATAGAAATAAGGTAATAGGGTACAGGGGGAAAAATTATGTAAACTTGAGTGAAGTCATATGTTAATTTACTTTTACCTATCTACTAGGGAGAAGGAAAAACTCTTTAAGAAAATGAAAGTGACTAACATAACATAGTAAAAAAAAGAAAGAAAGAAAATGAAAGCAATGAGGGTTTTAGAATCTCTAAAGTTTTTTCCAGCTTGCAAAAATAAAGTATCACAAAATAAAGAAATCTCCAAAATTCAACAGGAGAATGCCAAGATTGTCAGGCCAATTTCTTCTAGAGCCATTAGGTCTGATTTATGAAATGACCCATATAAAATCAGCTGCTTTGCTAATTCAAGTGTATCTCTAACTAATAAGTTAGGGGGTGAAGGAAGTAAAAGGATTTATTAAAAAAAAAAAAAAACAAAACTCTGGGGCGCCTGGGTGGCTCAGTGGGTTAAAGCCTCTGCTTCGGTTCAGGTCATGTTCTCAGGGTCCTGGGATTGAGCCCTGCATCGGGCTCTCTGCTCAGCAGGGAGTCTGCTTCCCTTCCTCTCTCTCTCTCTCTCTCTCTGCCTGCCTCTCTGCCTACTTGTGATCTCTGTCAAATAAATAAAAATCTTAAAAAAAAAAATTTCACTTCACTAATTCCCATTGCATTCCATCTCCAAGGTTTCAAACACTGCAGTAACAGTCTTTGATTGGACTATAATCAGACCACCACTTAGAATAGGGTGTTGGTTTAGCACTTTGAAATGATGCAGTCAGCAGCTCACCTTCAACAGAGGCCCAAGGATAAAAGGCTGATGTTCCCTCCTCTTGGCGTGATCCTCCCACAGAACAGACCAAGGTACTTCCCATGATTTAGATTCTACTCCACCTACTGCCTGATTACATAGCCAGAGAGCAAAAGAACACTCACTGTGTTTGCAAAAGTATCATATGAGACAAATAGCTGGGAGCCTGGAGCATCTCCTCGAAGATTCTATTTGAAAAAAGACCATAAAGAGACCCCCCCCCAAAAAAAAGCAGAGGAGGAATATTTGAAAAAAGGAAACTGTTACATGCTAATTCTGTGCCTGGTCTTGTGTAAATTCTCACACTTAACTAGATAAGGCTATCCCCTGTTACAGATGAGAAAAGAGAGCCTCCCTAGGTTAAGTAACTTGTCCTTGCTTATATAGCAAGAAAGTAGCAATTTCAGATTTGAACTTCTATGGCTCCTAAGACCATAGTCTTCACACATAGTTCTCTGTGATAATTCAGATAACGGAATTGATTTTTCTTTTTTTTCATGAGGAAAAAGGTATAATATATCTTCATTTGTGAGGTGCCTGGGTACCTCAGTTGGTTAGGTGTCCCACTCTTGATTTTTGCTCAGGTCATGAAATTGGGGTCATCAGACTGAGCCCCTGCATCAGGCTCCAAGCTGCATGGAACCTGCTCAAGATTCTCTCTCCCCCTCCCTCTGACCCTTCCCCTACTTGCTTGCTTTAGTGCCCTCTCTCTCTCTCTTAAAAAACAAAAACAAAAACACTTCATTTGTGTTTTTCCATGATCCTAGACTCTAAAAAAATAAGCACATTCTAATTACATACAAAAACCCAAGTCTCAAAATAAACTCTTTGTATTACTACAGTGTTTTTTCTCCTGTTAAAGTTTTAGCTCACTTCTAATGCTTGTGAAAAGTGAAGAAAAACTGCAATCCACACATTTCAAAACATTATTGTTCCTCTTATTACAAATCTAAAAGCATCTCAAGACAAATTCTGCCACTCAATTTGTGACTAGTGTCAGAATAAACTACTTGAAAATAGGATATGTCAAATAACAACAAAAAAGTATTCATTCCTTTTTTTCAACAAATATTTATTTTATACTACCATAAGGCAAGCACTTCTAGATGTAGGGGATACATCAGTGAATGAAATGAATAAAAATACCTGCCCTTATGGAGACAAATAAGTAAAACAGGTCAAATAGTGAGAAATTCTGTAAAAAAAAAAAATGGCATGGAAAGAAGATGGGTATAGTCTACATTCATGTGATCAGGAAGGCTTCTGAGAAGGGCCATTTGAGTAAAGATCTGTGTGAAATGAGGGAGCAAACACCAAAGACACCCAGAGGACAGGCCTTCCAGGCAGAGGAAAGAGCTTATGCAAAAGTCTTGAACCAGCAGCACAGCTAGTGTTTTAGAAGAAGATCTGAGCGCTCCAGAGTTGATGGGACACAGTAAATAAGGGGGAAAATAGTGGAATAAAGTCAGAGAGCTAACATGGGGCGAGATTACCAAGGACCACATAGCCACTGAAAAAAACTATGCCTTTTACTCTAAATCAGATGGAAACTATTGACAGCAAAGGAATGACAGGTTCTAACTTAAGTTTTGAAAGGAGCACTGAGAACTGTGTTGAAAACGGGCCATGTGAGAAGAAAGGTGGATATGAAGAAATCAGGATATAAAATCCGTAACACAGGGGAAAGATAATGGTTGCTTAAAACACCATGATGGCAGTGATAGTAGAAAGAAACAACCTGACTCTAGATATACATTTATTGTGGAGTCAATAGGATTTAACATCTCCATGAACTTAATTGTGAAACATTTATTGTGACTCTGGCATATGCAAGTCAGAGCACTACATACAGTGGGGATGGGATACAGGAATGATTAACACATGGTCCAAGTTCTAAGGAGTTTACAGTCTAGTGGGGGAGCCTAAACATGGATATCAGAATAACAATACAAAGTTAATGTAGATAAAATCACAGCAGTTTCAGAAACACATCTTAGGGCCAATTTCTGATAGTTCAACAAGAATTCCACTGTTATGAATGCCATAACTATAAACCGAAAATATAAATCAGAAATATCTCAAAGACTCAGCTGATAACCAGCAAAATAAATATTCTTCTGCACTAACAGTGAATGAATGCTATATATAGGACATCTTTCCCATCTTAGCTAAAAACCTTTTGACAAGAAGATACCTCTTGTGAAAGTGACTTGGGACCATGCCACTGAGAACTGAAATAGCATGACTTCATTTCCACAGTGGGAGTGCCAAAGAAGAGCTATTGCTCCCTTGATCTTCTCTCCCTGGTGCATGCTCAGGAGATGTTGCCAGGACATAGCAATTGGCTCTCCATTGTAATGGCTTTACTACTGCCAAGTTGTCTGAGCCAGTCCATTCACAGCTGCTCTGCATCATGATGCCACAGTAGCTTCCCCAGGGCTCCCGACTTCAACTACAGGGGCAGCACTCATGGGTCTTGACTTCTCTCTCAGAGAAACAACAATGACAAGGGAAGGCTATCACGGGAACATCTGCAATTCCTTTTCACTTGCTTTGTAAGCCTTCACTAATGCTGGATGGAGAAGATCAAGGAAATTCTCCAGATCCTGTCTTTTTGTCTGTATCTTCCAACACAGTGTCAATAGTATTAAGAAACCTGGAGGGTGTCACTGACTAGATTTTTCCAACAATCTGTAATCTATAGTTAATGGTAGGATATCTACAGGTTGATCATTTTCCTGAAGGTAAGGAGATGTGGTCGTGACTGCTAAGATTAGCTTTATGTCTAATCATTAAGTAATTCATTTTTTTTTCATTTCATGAAATGGATGTTTGCTAAATGCTAGAAATGTAAAGATTTTTAAAAAGCCTTGCCATCAAAGAGCCTACAGACTTGGCTGGGCACTCTTGTTTATTTTAAAGTTACATACAATATAAAGTCTGCATTATTGAAAAGTGCAATAAGCTATTGGAACACAGAAGAGGAACAGCTAACTTCCAGAAAAAGATGGGGGTGGGGCACACAGGGGAATAGTGTGGGGAATATGACAGAAGTGGGAGAAAGAAGATAGGGAAGGATTCTTTCACGAGCTAAATGTTTATGCCCCTCCCCCCAGTTCTTCCGTTGAAATCCCAACCCCTCAGTATGATGGTATTAAGAGGTCGGGTCCCTGGGAAGTGGTTAGCTAATGAGAGTAGAACCCTTTAGAATGATATTTCTGCCCTTAACAAAGAGACCCCAGAGAGTCTACCATGTGAGGACACAGCAAGAAGATGGCTGTCTATGAACCAGAAGGCAGCCTCTCACCAGACAAAATCTGCTGGTGCCTTAAACTGGAATTCCCCAGCATCTGAAACAGTGAGAAATAAATGTTGTTTAAGCTGCTCAGTCTATAGTATTTTGGTATAGCAGCCTGAATGGACTAAGAGAGCTTTCCAGAGAAAATGATACTTGAGATGACTCTTGAAAGATGAGCAGTTTTCACTAAAGCACAAGAGCAGCGAGAAAGAAACCAAATGTTTAGGTGTGAAATGGGCTCAGTGTTTCCAGATGCTGGAAGATGGTGGGCCCAAATCATTGAAGGCTATGTATCTTTCAAAGGAAAGAAATCATCATGGAAAGCTTTTTATATGAGAAGCCTGATATCTAAAATCTGATGCAGAGTTTAGGATGAACATCCTGGGAGGAACCCCTGGAATGGAGAGAGATGGAAAGAACATAGAAAAACCAGTTACCAATTATTGAAATAGATCAAGCAGAAGAGGATATGCACACACACACACACACACACACACACACACATACACTCGTGTGTGTGTGTGTATATATATAATATGAAATAAGGTAGAGGGATAAAGAGGAGTGTGACAGACAGACACAAGAGAAACTGGAGACAGAAATAATGGGATTTAGTACATACTGAAAAAAAATACAAGTGGGGTAGGGGAGCTAGGAGGGATAAGGAGCTGAGAGAAACTTCTCTATTACTTTGATGACCAGCTTTCCATAAATGAAATAATAAAGGAAGATGATTAGTTATGTTTTTTTTCCCAATTTATTTATTTTCAGAAAAACAGTATTCATTATTTTTCCACCACACCCAGTGCTCCATGCAAGCCGTGCCCTCTATAATACCCACCACCTGGTACCCCAACCTCCCACCCCCCCGCCACTTCAAACCCCTCAGATTGTTTTTCAGAGTGCATAGTCTCTCATGGTTCACCACCCCTTCCAATTTACCCAAAAGCACATACCCTCCCCAATGTCCATAACCCGACCCCCCTTCTCCCAACCCCCCTCCCCCCAGCAACCCACAGTTTGTTTCGTGAGATTAAGAGTCACTTATGGTTTGTCTCCCTCCCTATCCCATCTTGTTTCATGGATTCTATTAGTTATGTTTTTCAACTAATTTGGTATGTGTGATACCATTCAAGTGAAGGCAGTGGGATGTATGAGCCCAGAGCTCAAGAAAAGGTCCAGACTATAGACGCAGAATTGAAGTTAAGTCATAGAGGAGTGTGTTAAGAGGGAAAACCAGTATTCAAGGGATAGGCAGAGGAAGGTGAAAGGAAAGGAGTAAAAAGATGAAGCAAGGAGAAAACTAAGAACACGTGGAGTCCAGAACTTAGGTGAGGAGTGAGTTTCAAGGGAAGAATATTTAGCAACGTTCACAGGCAAGATAAGTAGAATGAGGATGAGGTTCTGTTTATATAATAAAGTGTGTGGCCACTGCCGTGGTAGAGTAGAAGTCAGGGCACAGTGAGTAAGGAAGCAAGCAGGAGCTAGGGTAATGCAGACCACAAATATAACCTGCTCTCCCATTAATTCCTTAAACTCAGCTTAGGAGTCCACGGTCAGAAGCTATAATGTGCAATAATTTGTTGACCAAAACTGCTGTGGAGCTGGAGGTGTGGGAGCACTTCAGCTCACTTTGGGAAAGTGGCTACATAAGGAAAGCACCTTGATGTTTTGAGTCAGACACATGCGGTTTGGATTCCCAACTTCTTTACAGGCTAAGTACATTGAAGAAGTAACTGAGTCTCCTTAGAACTCTTGTCTTTTCTTTTAAAAAAAATAGTAATCCATTCACCCACCAACAGACATACTTCACAAAATTATGATTAAGAGATATCATGTTTTGGGGCGCCTGGGTGGCTCAGTGGGTTAAGGCCTCTGCCTTCGGCTCGGGTCGTGATCCCAGGGTCCTGGGATCGAGCCCCGCGTCGGGCTCTCTGCTCCGCAGGGAGCCTGCTTCCTCCCCTCTCTCTCTCTGCCTGCCTCTCTGCCTACTTGTGATTTCTCTCTGTCAAATAAATAAAATCTTTAAAAAAAAAAAAAGAGATATCATGTTTATAAAATGCTTATCCCATAGTCGAGGTTATATATATTGAATACCTATCACTGTTATATTTATTATTATAGATATTAGCAAACCAAGAAATTCTTCACCTGCTGCGATCTACAAAATCAATAAGGACTCTTGGCAAGGTCTCTTGGGCACTTCCCACGAGAGAGCATGCGCCAGTGGCAAGTTTTCCTGAGATGTCTTCATTCCCTTTACACTACCATTTCAAAATCAATTCAAGTCTACAGATTTAGCTTCTAACCAAAATCTTTTTATGAACAATTCCTGGATGAACCATTTGCAGAGCAGCCAAGAGAAAGGAACAGTTGCCTTTTAAGATAAAAATACAATTTCTTCATTTGAAAAAAAAAAACCAAAAACCTTTACATTCAAATAACTCAAAGAAGGCATGTAAGTAACTCCCACCTTTTGTGTAACTTCTCTACTTTATTTAAATAGCCAATCCAGGATCCTGTAGTGGGCTGACCCCAAGGTGGTCATCCCTACCCTCATTCTTGCCTCCTAATGTTCATACCTTTGTGTGATCCCCTCCTCTTCATTATGGCTGGGACTTGTGATGTGCTTCTAACCAGTAGAGTATGTCAAAGGTGATGGAATGTCACACTCATCATGACATAATACAAGATTCCTTTGCCAGCAGTTTCTCCTTGCTAACTTGATGTAGTAAGCAACCACACTGAGGAAGCCCATGTGGCAAAGAACCAGGAATGGCCTCTATGAGCTATGAGGCTGCCTATAGCTGCCTCATAGAAACCAATTCTGTCAATGACCGAAGAAACTTGGAAGTAGATTTTTCTCCAGTCCAACCTCCAATTGAGAATGCAACCTAACTGATATTTTGAGCCTTGGGAGACACTGAGAGAGGACCCAGCTAACTTATGCCTGGATTCCTAACCCATAGAACCTGAAATAATAACAGCTTGTCATTTTAAGCCACTAAGTTTGTGAAAATTTATTATGTAGCAATGGATAACTAATACATATCCCATACCATTAATTGGGCAATTAAGTTCCTCTAAAAGAGGTGAGTTAGAGGAGCGCCTGGTGACTCAGTTGGTTAAGCATGGACTCTGGATTTCACCTCAGGTCATGATGTCAGGGTTGTGAGATTAAGCCTCACATCAGGCTCCACAGTGGGCATGGGGCCTGCTTAGGAGTCTCTCTCTCCCTCTGCTCCTCCTCCACTCTAAAATAGATAGAAAGAGAGAGAGAGACAAAAGGGTGAGTTAGGGAGATTTTCTAACATCCAGGAGAGGAGCCATGATATAAATCAGAAGTATCATGAAAAATTGTTTTTCCTGACTTGAAGCAGATGTGCATCCCTAAGCACTGAGAAGCAGGTGTTCATAGCACCTGTGGTGACATAAGGCATATGTGGTGACACAAGGAATCTAGATTCATCCTTGGAACAGGCTTGTAATCAGCGTATGATGTACAGACAGAAGAAAGATCCATGAAAGACACGGACTCCTCTGACAGAGTTCTTGGTTTTTTTGTTTATTTGTGTTCTGTATGGATAGATGTTTTTGTTATTTGTCCCACATAAGCGACCACCTGGACCTGCATGTACACAGGTAGGCTAAAGAATGGTGTTTTTGATACTTATCCTGTGTGAATAACCTTGGGAGCCTGGTTGTTTGAAATATATTATCCGGCCTCCAGGCCAGAACTAACTCTTCTGTTTTGGATACCAAGAGCTACAAATCTTGTCTCCCATCCCCCCCTGCCCCATGCTGGGCTGGCCCCTGAGAATAGAATCTGGGAGGGAGGCAGACAGACCCTGCTCAGGCTCCTTAAAAATATAAACATGATAACATGGAAATGCAGCTTGCTCCAAGTTACCCATAGGCAAACAAATGTTTAATCTCAAGCCCTGTTATTTGCCCTATAATATGGCCCTTATGGAGATGGCCATTTGGAAGTCTCATCTGAGGGGAGGGGGCTCTGCCCAGACCTCTTTATCAGAACTCCAGCCTGGCCGTCTCCATGGGGCTTCCCCAGAGGATGAGATTTGGCGTGGTAAGTGTCTGATTTGACGTAACTTTGTCTTATTCTCATTCATTGCCTACTATTACCTTCATCTATGTGTAGATTCCTTTTTTCTTCTTTTTCTATTAGGCTTCTATAGTAATAATAAAGTTTTCTTTCCTTTTTTTTTTTTTTAGATTTTATTTATTTATTTGTCAGAGGGAGAGGGAGAGAGAGCAAGCACAGGCAGACAGAATGGCAGGCAGAGGCAGAGGGAGAAGCAGGCTCCCTGCTTAGCAAGGAGCCCGATGTGGGACTCGATCCCAGGACGCTGGGATCATGACCTGAGCCGAAGGCAGCTGCTTAACCAACTGAGCCACCCAGGCGTCCCATTTTCTTTCCTTTTTGAAATTGAAATACGGCTGTTGCGAATTGTTTGTTCAGAACAGTTTGGCCACCCAACATCTGTTCCTCCAGCTTCTGAAATTCTGATCTTCTTCTGGTAAACCACGTTCCCCCCATAATCAGACCATTTTTCTGATTAAGCCTATCTCTACCAAGTCCAGGGGTGACATGTGACATAGGTCTGTCCAAACAGAGCATCACATTTCCCTGATTTCTAAGTGATCGCTAAGGTTTGACATATAATTCAAGCCAAGCCAAGCCAACCAAATAAAAACCAATTAGTGCTAACCCTGGAATTATTTTTTTCAAGTTGCCAGAAATTGGCATTTCTCTTTCTACTGGATTATAACCTAAGAAGAATAAACCTAGAGCTTCTGGCAACCATCTCACTAGACACGGAGCCAAAGAATGAAGCCAGCTCTGATGGAAGCAGAGAAAAGACTGGAGATAGGGAAAGAAAAACGAGGTACCAAAGATTAACATTTGAACTTGTGGACAGAACTCAGGAAACCAGGTTTACTCCCAGATTTATCAATTACTTGAGTTCACTCCCTCTTTTTCTTTGCTTATAAGAAATAGAGAAATTCCCAGTATAACTCGAATTTGGTTCAATTATGAAAATAGCATGGCTTCTGAGACACAAGCAGTATTGCCTCATTGCCATTTTATGGTTCCAAGGATGTTCAGCCTTGCAAAGGGAAGTATCAAGAATCAGAAACAGTGGTTTATATACAAACTAATCTAGCACAGGTTCACATAAAAATACTTGTGTGCCATTATGGGTCTAAATGCAGGGAAAACGTTTTCCAACTTTCCATACATAAGTTTAGCAGAGGCTACTTTTTATAGTATCAAAACAGAATAAAACCCAGAAAAACCTGAAGTTCTAATTTGGCTTTGAAATAGGCTCTGACAATACAGCCTAAGAAGGTAATGCTTGAAATTTCAACTTTGTGTCTCTTCTACCCCTTCCCTACAAAGAAACTGACTTGTGAAATGATACAAAAGTTTTTGAAGTCTTTCCATGAACAAGAAAGTCTCCTACAATAATCTCATACCTGACCTCCTTCAGCAAAAGATACATGAAACATCAGAAAATTTCACAAACAGCAAAACTTCCAGGGTAACTATTGGTCGATATTACTGATGACCAGATGCTGATAAGCTTGGGCAAAGCCACATTTTACAATCAATCTGCCAACACACTTCTCACCCTACCCCATGGCTTGTCCAACTACTTTCCTTCTGTTGGCAATGTTCTTCTCTTAGATATTTGCATAGTTCATTCCCTTACTTTCTTCATAGCTCTGCTTAATTGCTCGCTTCTTGAAGAGGTCATAGTATATAAAATATAGCAATACCTATATAAAATATAGAACCACCTATATAAAATACAGGTCATTCTATATAAAATATAAGACCATTCTATATAAAATACCACTCACATGATTTATTTTTATCCCCTTAAATAGCTTTATTTTCCTACATGGCACTTATTACCTAATATGTTACATTTCTTTGCATGGTGAATATCAAATAAGGGAAAGACTTAGATGCTCATTTTACCAGTTTACATCACCTCTAGGAAGTCTTCACATGCACATTCTAGCTCTTCCATGATTAATATGGACTACTTTAAGACCTATACAACTGCTCGGACAACACTTTAATGACTATATTGGTCAAGGCCTAGTAGGCAAACAAAAACCACAATAGGTATTTCAATGGTGGGTATTTAATATAGAGAATTGGTTCTACAGCTATTGGGTATTGAATGAATAGAAAGAAGAACATGGAAATAGCTCAAGAGATTATAACTGCAGGAAGTAGCTACCACCTCTGAAGCTACAGAAACAAAGGGAAGCAGTCAAGGTTATTGAAACTAGAAGCTCAGAGATAAGACCCAAGGATATGAGACTCCAACATGAGCTCTAACACTACCTGCATGCTGCTGGTCATTCAGGATCTAAGAAGAGGAGTACCACAGAGTTTGGGCTCTGGGGAGGGAACATTGCCTAGGGTTGTCACCCCTGAGCAGGGTGCCATGAAGCTGGTTCTGAAATGTTGGAAGAAGGTAGAAACTAGAACCCAAACTGCTGGCAGCAGTGTTAAGGGCTCTTCTGGGGTGCCAGGAACAGGAAAAATTAGGAAAAGTGGGAAAAAGCAAGTCCTTTCTCCCTTTCTCCCATTCCAGTATCCCTCCACCACCCCATTCCAGTATCCCTCCACCACTCTTTTCCGCACAACATAAAAGAATACCCCTGGTCAATGAGAACTATAGTTTGCAGAATTCCAGCCCCAACATCCAAAGCAGGACATAGCAGAATAGATTTGAGCATAGAGACAACATCTTTTTTTTTTTAATTTAATTTAATTTTATTTTATTTTTTTCCAATTTATTTATTTTCAGAAAAACAGTATTCATTATTTTTTCACCACACCCAGTGCTCCATGCAAGCTGTGCCCTCTATAATACCCACCACCTGGTACCCCAACCTCCCACCCCCCCCGCCACTTCAAACCCCTCAGATTGTTTTTCAGAGTCCATAGTCTCTCATGGTTCATCTCCCCTTCCAATTTACCCAAAAGCACATACCCTGCCCAATGTCCATAACCCGACCCCCCTTCTCCCAACCCCCCTCCCCCCAGCAACCCACAGTTTGTTTCGTGAGATTAAGAGTCACTTATGGTTTGTCTCCCTCCCAATCCCATCTTGTTTCACGTATCATGCTTAGCGAAATAAGTCAAGCGAGAAAGACAAATATCATATGATCTCCCTGATATGAGGAAGTGGTGATGCAACATGGGGGCTTAAGTGGGTAGGAGAAGAATCCTAGAGACAACATCTTAAGACAAACACAGATCCTAATGTATTTCTCCAATTTTATTTTCTTAGGAGAAAAGCCAATTTTTAAATGAAATGTAATGGTGGTTGACTCCTGACTATATTATTATATTAGCTTTTTCTTGTAAGCCTTGTAGACTTTAGGGTATCATACAGGAACTTCAGGTGGTCCATGAACCCATGAAATTTCATTGTAAAAATGTTTTGATATACCATATGTATGTTTTTTTAATAAGGTGGTTCATAACTTTTGTTAAAGTTTCAAAGGAACCTGAAAGCCCCCTAAACTTTGGCATCACCACCCATGTTCTCATTCAATGTTTAAACTTGCTGTGGAAAACACACACAACTCTTATGTTCTTTTAGTGGCTTCAGCACACTGTTGGTTATGACTCTCTTGGTTACAGAACCAATCTGAATCATCTCAAGAAAAAGTTGGGGAGGACCAAGGTTGAGTTCAAAAGAACTCAACCCTGGAAGAAATCACCTAGTTAAAGGAAGGGGCCCAAAATAGCACTGTCTCCTTCATAAATGCCATCTAAAGAAACTCCAGTATATGTGCTCAAAGATATATTTACATTGCAGAAATATTCATAACAGTGAAAATGTGGAAATAAATTAGATGTCTGAAAGAATGGATAAATTATGATGAATCACTGATTTCTACTCCAGAAACCAATATTGCACTGGAGGTTAACTAGAAAATTTTTTAAAATGGATTAAATTAGATCAACATATGAATAGACAAATGCTATATTATTTAATATAGTGGACTACCATATATAAAATATGGTTAAAGTTAAAATAAACCAAATCTCCATGTGTCTGAATAACTCAAAAGCATAGCATTGAGTGGGAAGTAAAAACAAGTTGTAGAATAACATGCTTAATATCATATAGTTTGTACCACTTAAAACATGCAAAATTATGTTGTGTAAAATTTACAGATACAAATACTTGCAACAAAGGAATAAAAATGCACTGGGAGGGGCACCTGGGTGGCTCAGTGGGTTAAAGCCTCTGCTTTTGGCTCAGGTCATGATCCCAGGGTCCTGGGATTGAGCCCCTCATCGGGCTCTCTGCTCAGCAGGGAGCCTGCTTCCTTCCCTCTCTCTCTGCCTGCCTCTCTGCCTACTTGTGATCTCTGTCTGTCAAATAAATAAATAAAATCTTAAAAAAAAAAAAAAACTGCACTGGGACTCTTACCCCAAATTTAGATTTGTTTTACTCCTAGTGAAGAGAGAAGAGAAAGAAAACAAAGAGGAGTTCACAGGACATTCTAATTATATTGGTCTTAGATGACTTCTTTAAAATAAATCTGAGTTCAATATGGCAAAACCTTACGATGTGGCCAAGTTAAGTGGTGGATTTCTGGGTGTTTATTATATCATGCTATATTTTTCTGTGTTTTGAAATGTTTCATAAATTTAAAAACTAGGAAATGTAAGGGACACTAAAAACTCCATTAGCAGTGGCATAGACCACCCCCTGAGCATAATTAACAGGAGCACAAAGGGAAGAAGAACTCATCATCACAAATCAGAAACCCCATTATAAGACTCCTTTTCAGAAACAGGATCCTCTCTCCTCAGAGGTGGATATCTGACAAGAGTACAGGGAGAGAGAGAAGGGAGATTTACCAAAGAAGGGAGAAGAGAAGAGGGAAAGAAGACAATATCTCTATGGCATTTTAAAAGATGCAAAAAACAAACAAACACACAGATAAAAATCTCCCTCTGTAAGAAGGTCAAGATAGTAAATGAAGAAAAGGTCTTATTAAGTTTATAGTTCCTACCTGGCTCTTGCTTTCTCCCAGTTAGGCTAGATAATTGCCAAAGATTCACCTGGTTCTAATACTGTCTCAGTCTCAGGCAAAGGAAGATTCCTGAGTTTTTCTTATTACTGAGCATTTTTATTATCAATTAATTCCATTATTAAGGAGAAATCTCTGGGAATGCCTGTGTGGCTTAGCTGTTTGGGGGTCGGTCCCTTGGTTTCAGCTTAGGCCCTGATCTCCAGGTCCTGATACTGAGCCCTGCATTGGGCTCCCTGCTCAGAGGGGAGTCCCCAAGATTTTCTCCCTCCGTCCCTCCCCAACTGCTTGTGTGTGCGCATGTTTTTTCTCTCTCTCTCTCAATCAAATAAATAAATAAATATTTTTAAAAAGAGAGAAATTTCTGGTGTCTTGGGAATTAGAGGAATGGAACTTAAGCTTATTTGTAGTATAATTTACCTCTAATCCCTCTAATCCACTCCTAATGATGGTTAGAATGGGAAAACAGAAAACAGATTTATTTCCTCATTTTAAACCTTTCCTTAAAAGTTTTCAAGTATTCTATTACAATAACATAAGAAATAAAAGTAAAAATTAAATCCACGTTTTGACCATTTGTATATCATATGTTCTAACTTCTGTCCATATAGGATTTTGTTACATGCCAAAAATTTCCTTTAAAAATTACATAAAAATTGCAAAATAACATGGCAAAAAAATATCCTTGCCTTCAATGTCAAGCCTCTGAAAACTGTCAACTCCTAGCATGTTCATTAATGCCTATTTTTCTAAAATATGCAAGTCAATATATCAAGAAAATAAACTTCAAAAAGTTTTTAGAAAACAAATTCTGAAGATATTGCAGAATACTAAATTTTTTCATGGACAGTTCTAGATAACCAAGGAACATGGTGGCATATGCTATCAAATGAAGTACTAATGAATGAAGACAAATTCAATTAGGGATTGGTATACTTTCAAGAAAGAATTCGTGCAATACAAAAGCAAATAAGGGAAAGATGGGATGCAACATTTAATGTGCAGTAACTTGTCCTATTGAAAAGAAATGAAGCCTGTATGATTTATAAATCAATTGCATTATATTGCCTGATACATTTAGTCTCAATTGCCACAAGCACTCCTAAGAACGTCGGCAGTGTAAAATACCTCCAATCCATAAAAGCTTGAGACCAACCAACAACTAATAACACTATAAGATTTTCCCTTTCATGTTATATTAGCCTCATAATCTGACTGAAAAGTCAAATTGTATCCCCATGATTCCAAAGCCTGCTGTTCTATTTTTTTTTTAATTCATTCCATCTAGCCAAAGAATGTTTTTAAAGTTCTATATGCCAGGGCACTTGGAACACATTAATTCCATTAGCAGGCTATTTCAGGAAACAGTGAGCATATTTCTTGGAAACAAATACATGTGGTTAAAAAACAGCCTCAAAAAAATTATGAGGTGAAAAACTGAAAACAAAGATGATTTTTAAATGCAATTAGAATTCTTTCCCATCACATATCAAAGGTGTCATAACTGCTTCTTGACTGAGAAGCTAGTGTTTTGGAGCTGGGTCTTTAAACCAAAAAACCTATCTTGAGATGACACTATAAGGAGTCTATCTGCCTCTTAATCATAGGCAACTGCTAAATGAAGTGTATCTCTTTTCTCTGTTACATTACTATTGGCAACCAGATCCTTAGTAAGTGCCCAGAAATGTTTCCATGGTTACAAAAAGCATTCAGCATCCCTCTTGTTTTGGGCCAATTTAGCTTAAAATCTATTGTGGAGAAAAAATATGGCACATTAAGGAACATAAAATCAAGATACAATGTTATGAAAAGAATTCAAGGTTAAATGGGAAAAGCAGGCTTGACAAGGCTTTTAAAAAAGTGCATATAAATCACTGATTAAAATACTGCCTTTTCCTAGTGTATCTCCAAATACATGTTTTCAATAGATTGCACAGCAGCCACATACTGCAGCTGCCATGATCCGTTGGTGTAAAAGAAAAAATGAGAACATGATGATAACTCTACCAAGCAGGTAGAATCCCCCCACCAAAAAACCCCCAAGTGTTCAATAGTCATATAGCTAAGAATCCAGTCCCTTATCCTGGTTTCAAAGGGTTCTCAGGGTAGGTAAATACTTTGAGAAAAGAGGAATAAGAGCCTTTGTTCACTGGTTTTAAGGTATCGGAAGCAAATTAGTGGGCTATATCACATCAGGAAGAAAGACAAAGATGGAGGCTCCCCAGAAGCAACTTAGTAAAACTGCCCCACCTATAAAGTCATGAGTGAATTGGACCAGTGGGACTGTCTCATTCTAGATCTCTGCTGCATTCCCCACTCCCACTGCCACCAACAGCCAGGATGTTAAAAACATTTGTATATCTTCTGGAACATATTAAACAAATCGTATAAACTTTTCAATAATCAGAAGGAGAGGCCCATGGCTTATACTTGTGTATACTTATCCATTCCCTATAGTGCTTTGTACATGGTAGACAGTCAATAAACATTTGATTAAGTGAGAACAACCACTACACAAAACCCCTCATTTTAGAGAAATATTTCTCCCCATAACAATCTATAGATACATATCTCCCTTTACCATTTTCTATTGCTCTTAATTTCACTGTAAAATGGAGAGAAGTGGATTAGATTTAGTCATAATGTTGTTAAGGACCAATTTAAACACTTGCACTTTCAGGAGGATGAAATAGCTGTACTTTTCTCTATTCTTCCCCTGAGTACAACCAAAAATCCCTAGACACTATATATGATAAAAAGGTAAGCAGACCAAAAGGTACAGAGAAGATGGCAGACTGGCCAGGGACCATGAAATTCAAGGAACAATACGGTGGTGAGCTTTCTGGGCTCTTTTGCCACACATACCCCAGAGTGAAGCTGAAGAAACTGGCAATCCAGAAATTCCAACAAACACAGACAACAAAGGCCTTAAGGAAAGCCTACTCTCTTTATGCAAAAGGCCAAGGAAGGGGCAGTCTAGCAAAACATAAAACTCTTAGACAATAAATGTTCTACTCTAGACAAACATAGATGAACAGCACAGAGAAAAACAAACAAACTGTTCTCTATGCCAGCCAAATCCAGATGAGGAGACTAGACTTCCATCCTCACCAAGATGTAATGAGGCACCCCAGGCCCCCACCAGAGGATGCCAGAGAAGGCAAAGTTGGGATCCAGGACTTTCATTTTTGATAGACAATAATGGGCATCCTCCACTTCTGCAGTGTTAGAATAGGCCACACAAGAAACCTGGACCCCCACCTGAAAGTACTGAGACATTCCTCCCCCTCCCAACTTGGATGGTATCAGAGGAGCTCTAGTGGAGACAGAACTTTCACCATCACCTAACAGTAATAAGGCTACCCTCAACTCAGTGTTAGTGGAAACCACATGGAAAGATAGAACTCCCCTCCCAACCCAACGTTAATGAGGACCATCTTTTCAAGAAGGAAACCTGGACTTCTGCTTCCATTGTAATAAGCCAATGCACTATTGCTCTGTCAGAGCCCTGAGAGAACTCTTACAGAGTCTCTGAGATGCCTTTTGGATGACAACTATTTCTCTATTTTCATATTGTTTCAGACACTATATCTTCTTATAATTTACTACAGTAGCTCCCTAACATAAATTCTTTCTCCCAAATTAGCTTCCAAACTGATGCTAGAGTTATCCTAAAACAAGGACCCATTGGTGTAACTCAGGCTTATGATATTTTTGAGATTCCAACTGCTTACAAAATAAAAGCTAAATCCTTACCACAGAAAAACAAAGACCTTCCCATTTTCAACCCAAGATCTGCCTCATTTTCCATCCCTGAAAATGTTGGACTCGTCCACGTGTCTGCTGTGTTCATGCCATTTCCTCCGAAAGGAATGCCTTTCTCCCTCCATTCACTGTTAAATTCTGACTCATGCTCAGAGTTTGCAGTCCTACATCATCTACTTTGTGGAACCTTTTGGGATCACCTCTGGCAAAACCATCTCAGAAGTTACCATATACATAACTGTTGTAACTTTATATAAATTTTTATAGGACTGATTACATATAACTATCTCTATGGACCTATGGAACTCATTACAAGAAAACTAATATCTTCTTTTTACATTTATATCCCAGCTCAAACTTGCTACCCAATTAATGAGAATGTCCAATTCAGTTTTAGAGTACAGTGTTAAGTGTGTAAGATCTAAGTTCTGGCTTCCACTTAGAATGTAAAACATTGGAAATAATATTCCCACTCTTTAAACAACAACAATAAAGTTTAGGTAATTTGTAAAATGACACATTCTCTTAAACTAATCAGAAACCTGAGGTCATAATGCAACCAACAAATCCAAAAACTAAAAAAAAAAAAAGAAGAAAAGAAAATAAAACTTCTTTCAAAGGGATAAAAAAGGACTTGAGCATTTGCTTGCTAGGAGCAGATGATGGATTTATATGAGACATTAAGAACAATTAAGTTAATATTTTCAAAAAAATTTCTAAAGGCCAAGTATGGACCAGCACAAGAGTACAAAACCCAAAGGAGTCACAAATCCAAGGAAAATTGAAGCCCACTTAGAAGCTCTTCTCCACAAAACTCACCTGGTACCCCCAAGAAAGACTAGGGGCAGGGAAAGAGTGAAGAAAGTTTCTCTCATAGAATTCTCTAGATGAGGGGAAGATCAGATGGCTTAGGAAATGTAAGAAGTCTCACTAAGATTCCTCAATTCTATTCCCATTATGGAACAAAAGCTATGTCACTAAGAGGGCAGCCAAGTTTTGTCACCCCTAGACTACAGATAAAGATACATTAAGGTGAGTGAACAAAACAAAATAAAAGCTTCCACCTCTGGGGGAAGGATGGAAAGAAGTCTTGGGGTCATACCATTGTGGGGAGGGCAGGATTATTGAGCAGGCCCTAACCCTAGTACATAGGGACATAAGACCTGCCTAAAAGAGGCTGCTCTCTAACAGCAGAAAATAGAAACTTCCAACACAACCACACCACATTACAAATACCAAGTAATAGATACAGAGCTGGGCCCTTCCAGGAAAGGGACAAAAGCCTAAAAGGAGAAACTTTCTGAGGCACAGACAAAAAGAGGAGACTCAAAGTTGAAGATGGAGCAGATTTTGACAAAACTCTGTAAAAAACAGGCCTCTACCCCAAACACAAAGTAATAACTGAAAAATTTGAAATCTATACAGCACTGAGATTAATATAACAACAAAGCCCAAACCCAGATCAAATTCTGACTAAATTACCTCAATTTTCTCCCAGCTTTAGGAAAGGCTAACCTATTTCCAGAAAGAAATACTATTTACATTGCCTACCTATCATGTTTGATTTTGATCAAAAATCATAAGACAAGAAACAAAAACAGAAAGGAAAAATACACTGTCAATAGACAAAGCGATCAAAAAAGCCAAACTCAGAGATGACTCAGATGTTGGAACTGTCAGACGGGAAATTTAAAATAACTATAATCAATATGTTCAAAGCCATAGAGAGAAAAGGGGGAAACATACATAAACTCATATGAAATTTCAGCAAAGAAGAATGAAATTATTTTTTAAAAGTCAAGTCAAAATGCCAGAAATAAAAAATATGTAACAGAGATGAAGAATGATTTCAGTGGACTTATCATCAGCCTGATACAAAGAAAATATTAGTAAACTTGAAGAATATATGACATTAGATTGTGCTACCTATACTGAAAGGTAAAAAAGAATGAAGGAAAAAGAACACTCAAGAGCTTTGGAATGATATCAAATGGTCTAATATTTGTATAACTGGAATATTAGAGAGATGAGCAAAAGAGAATATATTAGAAGCAATATTTGAAGAGATGGTTGCAAAGAACTTTCCAGAAGTAATGAAACTCATTAAACCACAGATGCAAGAATGTCAAAGAACACAAAGAAAAATGAATACCAGAACACACACACACGTACACACACACACACACACACACATACACACTCTCTCTCCTACATACAGCTGCTAGAAATCACAAATAAACACAAAATCTTGAATATACCCAGTAGAAAAAAAACACATTACATGCAGGAGAATAAAAGTAAGAATTAGAAAACACATCTCATATGAAAACTATGCAAGCCATAAGACAGTGAAATGGCAACCTTAAAGTGCTGGGGGGAAAAATGTGTCAACTCAGAATTACATACCTTGCTAAAATAGATTCAAAATAAATATTTTTTCAGACAAATAACTAAGATAACTCAATAGCAGCATATATGCATAGGCCAAAGAGTTTCATAATTAGTTTCATAATTTAGCTCATGAATGAGCTAAATATAATTCTTTTTTCATTTCAATCATTTAGAAAGACAACCAACTGTCTCTAGCAAAACAGCATCAATGTACTGAGTGTATGTTTTATGTATAAAGATAAAATATATCACAATAAAATGAAGGACATGAAGGAGGAATTGGGAATACACTGTTGTAGCATCACCAAACTATACATAAAGCAGTAAAATATTATCTCAAGGCAGACTGCAATTAAGAATATATGTTGCAAATCCTAGGATGTCCATTTAACATTTTTTTAAAACAGATAAACTTTTTAATTAAAAAAAAAGAGATAAATAATGAGCCCAGAGTAGAGATTAAATGGAATCTTAAAAATAAGTCAAAAGAAGACATGAAAAAATAAGATAAAAGAGACAAAGAATAGATTGAAAAAATAGGAAATAATCTTACAAGATATTTTAATTCAACAATATAAATAATTATATTAAATATAAAGTTAAGACCAATTAAGAGTGAAAATTTCTCAGACTGGATTAAAAAAAAGACCCAATTTTATGCCATGTATAAGAATCTCAATATAAATATAAAGACAAATTTGAAGTTAATGAATAGGGGCACCTAGGTGGTTCAGTTGGCTAAGTATCTGCCTTTGGCTTACATCTTACTCTTGGGATCCTGGGATTGAGCCCCATGTCAGCCTCCCTGCTCAGAGAGGTGTCTGCTTTCCCCTCTGCCCTCCCCAATCTGGTTGTGTTCTCAGTCTCTCTCAAATAAATAAATAAAAATTAAAAAAAAATTTTAATAAAGTTAACGAATAGAAAAGAATATAACATGCCAACACTAATCTAAAGAAATCTGAAGTAGCCATGTTAATATCGAAATAGACATTATGGATTAAAAAAGGTATATAACATAATGAGCAGGAGGTCAATTCATCAAGGAGACACATATTGCTAATATGGATATGTGGATATGGAATTAACAGCAGGGCTTCAAACTACATGAAGCAAAAACTGATAAAACTAGAGAGATAAATAATCAAATCCACAAGAAGAATTAGAGACTGCAATACTTTTCTCTCAGTAATCAACAGAACAAAATCAGTTGGTAAAATTAGTAGTTAAAATAAGTATATAAAAAATCTGAAAAAACAACCTCAAAAAACTTGATGTAATTTATAGAACACTGTGCCGAACAACAGCAAAATACAGTCTTTTACAAGTACACAGGAAATATCCAACAAGTCAGAACATATGCAGAATGATAAAACAAAAAAATTTAAAAAAACCAAAACCATATAAAATATGTGTTTAGACCATAACTGGACTAAGCTAGAAATTGGTTACAGAAAGTTATCTAAAATAGTCCCAATATTTGTAACATAACTAACATACTTTTAAATAAACCATGCATCAAAGATGAAGTAAAAAGGAAACTATTTTTTAATAGAATGACAACAGATAAAAGTCAATGATATTTTTACACACTAGCAAGGAGCAGTTTCAAATTGAAAGTTTTAAAAGTACTATTTACAATAGAATCCAAAAAAAAAGGAATTATTTAGATATAAATCGAACATAATATCTACGAGACCTTAATGCTAGAAACTACAAAACAAAACACACAGACAAAAATCCAAGTACTAAATAAAGCAATATACCATGTTCATGAATTGAAAAACAAACATTATTAACATGTCATTCTTTCCAAATTGATCTATGGATTCAATATAATTCCAATCAAATTCCCAGCATAATTTTTTAATCAAAAGTGTATTCTAAAGCTTATATGGAAAAGTGAATAAATTAGAAGAGTCAAAACAATTTTTTAATAATAAAGTTGTGGGGCTCACACTACTTGATTTCAAGAACTATTATACAGCTATAAGAATCAAGACAGTGTGATACTGAAGAATACAAATATAGATTAATGGAAAAATACAGAGTCTAGCAATAAACCACACATATATAGATAATGTATATCTGACAAAGATACCAAAGCACATAATGGAAAAAGGGTAGTAATTTCTACCAAATGAGGTAGGAAAAGATTGAACATGAATATTGAGAGTGGGAGGGAAACACCTTATATCATATAAAAAAATTACCTCAAAATGGATCAAAATGGATACCAAAATGGATAACCCTAAATGTAAAATCTGTGACTCTAAAATTTCTAGAATCAAACAAGAAAAAATTTTTGTGATCCCAGGCTATATGAATGTTTCTTAGATATGATAACAAAAGTACAATTCTTTTAAAAAATCAATGAGTTGGATTTTGTGTAATTAAGAATCTGTTTTTTGAGAGACACTGTTAAAAGAATGAAAAGACAAGCCACAAAACTAGAAGAAAATATTTTCAAATCATAGACCAATAGAAAAGACCACAGAAAAGTAACTCATACTCAGAATAGAAACATAACTTTCAAATCTCAAAAATTAAAAAGACGATTCAATAAAAGTGGACAAAAGACTTGAAGACTTTACTAAAGAAACTACACAGATGATAAATAACTATGTGAAACGATGCTCAATGCCATTAATTATGAGAGAAATGCAAATTAAAATCAAAACAAGAGGTTAAAAACCTATGAAAGGCCTGAGATTTTACTTTACTTGCAGAGCAACAAGTTAGCCTGCTACTGCATTATGGATGTTGGTGGAAGATGAAAGACTTCTGGTCAGAGACAAAGGACAGTTATTCCAGCACAACATACAATGTGAACACCACATTCATAGCTGGGGATGATGCAGAGGCAGACACAGATAGATGCTGTGCATGCAGTGGGTTTATGGCATAGCCAAGGAACGCCAAACTTGCAAAATCCCTTATCATTTGCAAGCAAATCTGCCTAAGCTTCACCCTGAAGAGACATTATCTTTATTAGACTGAGTGGCAAACACATCTTCTCTCTACTCTGAAGAGAGATGCTATCTCTATCTTCCAAGTTTCTTTGTCATACAAACATCCTTGAAAACATCGTCCAAAATAAAAGGCTGTTTGTGGCTTTGCTCATAAGACATACAAAAATGCAAAAGACCAATGGAGAGTTATCTCCCGACATGAGCTTTCATTACACACCTATGAGAATGGCTTAAAAAAAATTTTATTTTAAAAAAAACAGCTTCTAATTTCCTTGATGTGTTTTACTATATCTCTACTTTCTATCTCATTGATCTCTGTTCTAATCTTGATTATTTCCCTTCCTGTATGTGAGGATGGCTTAATTTGTTGTTGATTCTCCAGTTCTCTAAGGTGTAAAGAGAGTTGGTAACACTGTGGAGATTCCTTAAGAAATTGAAAATAGAGCTACCTTATGACCTTGCAATTGTACTAGTGGGTATTTACTCCAAAGATACAGCTGTAGTGAAAAGAAGGGCCATCTGTACCCCAATATTCATAGCAGCAATGGCCATAGTTGCCAAACCGTGGAAAGAATCAAGATGCCCTTCAACAGACAAATGGATAAAGAAGATGTGGTCCATATATACTGTGGAGTATTATGCCTCCATTAGAAAGGATGAATACCTAACATTTGTAGCAACATGGACGGGACTGGAAGAGATTGTGCTGAGTGAAATAAGACAAGCAGAGAGAGTCAATTATCATATGGTTTCACTTACTTGTGGATCATAAGGAATAACATGGAGGACATGGGGAGATGGAGAGGAGAAGTGAGTTGGGGGAAATTGGATGGGGAGACAAACCTTGAGACCCCCGTGGACTGTACTCTGAGAAACAAACTGAGGGTTTTGGAGGCAACGGGAGGTGAGGGGTTGGGTGAGTCTGGTGGTGGGTATTATAGAGGGCACGTATTGCATGGAGCACTAGGTGTGGTGCATAAACAATGAATTTTAGAACATTAAAATAAATTAAATTTTTAAAAATTTATAATAACATTAATGCAAAGTGCTGATGAGGATATGAATGACCAAAAATCTCATACATTTCTCTGAGGAATGCAAAATGGTTCTTCAGAAAACTTTCTTTTAATAAAATTATACCTATACCTCCCATATGACGCAACAATCCCACTCCATGTATTTACTAGTTGAAGTGAAAACTTACATTTACACCGAAGGCTGTTTTGCAAATGTTTATAGCAGCTTTATTTACGTTGCTAAAACACGGAAACAACCCAAGTATTCCTCAACTGATGAACGGATCAACAGACTATGGTACATTCATGCCACGGAATACTACTCAGCAATTAAAAACAAAACAAAAGAGTGAACTACTGAAACACACAGCAACATGGATAAATCTTAAATGCATTACTGTAAGTGCATTATAAAAGAAGCCAGACTCAAAAGGCTACCATCTGCGTATTTCCATTTATATAGCATTCCGGAAAAGACAAAATGATAGAGAGAAAATATACCAGCAATTGCCAGGAGCTGGAGGTAGAGAAGAGAAATGAGTACAAAGGGACCTGGGGGAGTTTTTTGAGGTGATGGAACTATTTATACCTCAATCGTGGCAGTGGTTACAAGACTGTGTGTTAAAACTCACAGAACTGTACACTAACGGGAATGAATTTTATCACACCTAAATTATACCTTGAAAATGGGGGAGAAAAAAAAGAGAAAGAATATGTAAAAATTCTAGAATAAGACACCCTGAGCTGTGCCTTTTTCTAAATAAGGATCTTGGGAATATTCTCAAACATTCTAAGCATCAGTCTTCTCAACTGTGAGGTGAGAAGAATAGTAGTATCTGCCTCTTAGAGTTGTTAGCTTTTTTTGTTGCTGTTTTGTCATCAATTATTATTTGGTGTACTGCTTTATATACCTAATATTGTGCTTGATGTTAAGGTTACAAAAATTAATCTATGGTATGGCCCCTGACTTCCAAGAGGCTACAATCTAGTGAATAAACTTCCCCTGAATAAAGAAATGAACACAGTTGTTTTACTGTCATTGGATTAGCACAATTTAAAAAATTTTTAAAACCCAGTATTAAGAAAATATTAAACCAATTTCATGTAACTAATTTTAGATATAGTTCAACTTTAGCAAGAATTTTCTAAAATAGGAATAAAAATTTCAAGTCAAATCTAAGAAATCCTATTGGTTGCCCAGATATTTCTAGAATTATCTCTACAGATAATTTGTAAAGACTTGAAATTGCATGTATTTATAAGTTTATCAGATTCAGAAAGAATATCAGCCTACCCTGTTTTTACCAATTTATTCTAGCATTTCAACATTAATTTAAATAAGAGTACCAAGAAAGTACTATAAAAAGAAAATGAAATCATGTTTCCTCATTTTCTAAGGCTTCATGTATCTGGATGAAATGTTTCCCTAAAAAGATAAAGCTAAGAGGAATTACTGAAAATGGATGAAGAGGCTGTGAAGTATCCCAGAAAAGTCTGCTCCCTCCAAAAAGAAAAGAGTTAATGACTTCAACTTTGTCACATAAAAGATCCAATAATCTTGGTGAGAGATGCATTACAACCACACATCACATACACACATCCATCACCTTTCTTGGTATATCAGCACCTGTGTCCCCTCAACCAAATTCAATGTCCTTGGTTCAGGCTTGAGCATTAGAATCCTAACAAATTCATGCCAGGACATACTACAGCTACTTTTACAGAGCTGATTACATTTTTACTATATTCAAGATATCTGACAGGATAAAGCTCTAAAGACAGTTTGTTTTAAATGTGTCCTTTCCACTCAAGGCTTAAAGAAAATCAAGCTATTCTTATTTCAAAGATTTCCTATCTACTGTCATCTCACATCACGTCTCAGTGAAACACTGTGAAAAGTGTTCTTGGAGTGTTATCAACTAAAAATTTTGCAACAAGTATGGCTTTTTGCACAGGATTTCACACTGAATAATATAGTAACATCTAGAGAATCCTAACCTAGTGAAAAAAAGAGAACATTTTTAAAGATTTTTAAAAACCATGACATATGCACAAGGGCTTCTCAAACAGAACATACAGACTTGTTTTCACCATTTTTCTTGCTCTGAACAATTGTTCTGAAATATGGGGCCCACAAATGTGGATCTCCCAAAGTTTCATATGTTGAAAATATTCCTAGGGAGTACATCTCTCAATAAGAAGCTAGTATGTGGAAAGGTATAAGGAGAGAAAAAAAATAATAAACTTCATATGATAACTAAAATAAAAAATATATATAATTAATAGAAATGTCCCTTGGAAGAACCCAGAGAAATGATCACTGGCTACCTTACCTTGCTTTTTTCCATTAACATTTTCTAAAATACCAGAGAGCTGGTTGTCAAAGTTGTGTTGAAGGTCACTCCTTGGCTTTTCAAGGTGATGTTCTTCCTCAGCAATAGAAGAAAGCACATGTGGTGGCTTTTGGTCATCAAGGGTCTGATTGGGCCACTGGGACATTATGGAACATGAGTCCTTTGCATGTTGCCTAAGTCTGGGGCTTGAACTTTGGGCAGAGTCCTGCAAATCACTATTACAACAGGCGAAATGATCCACTTCAAGAAACAAGGGATTTGCATCCTCTTGACGCCAATCATTGCCTTGTTCTTCATCTTCAAAGTAAGCTTCCTGAATATGAATATCATCTAAGTCCTGGTCTAGCTTGTCACTCAATTTAGAGTCTTGTTTGCTTACGTTAACCAGCGAAGCAGATAGCATATCTCCTGCTTGCTGGAGAGCTTCATAAACCCGAGATATCCAGGAAGAGAGAGGCTGGAAGAAGTTCTGAGCATCCTGAGACGCCATGCCCAAAACCACGGCCAGCTAACTGATGTCTACCAGTCCACTTGTTCAGCTCCTTCAGTACTCTGGACTTAATGTGAACTACAGAATAAGCATGATGATAAATTAAATTGGAGGTCTCTTAATGGCTGTGAATAGTTCACTCTCAAAACTTCTCAGCTGAAACAGAGGAAAGAGATACTTATACCTATTACAGTAACAACCTCAGACCCATTACCAGATACCTATAATCAATGTCAAACAACATTCAGGATAAAAAGAGAGATCACCATTGAAATCTGAAAGTAGCTAAATAAAAATTACTGTGAAAGTCTAAATGTAGATTACTTCAATGCCTATTCACCTGCTCAGGTATGTGCAAAACTTCCATCGGCAGTAATGGGCTCTATTCATGTGGACTGAGAGAAGTCTATCCCCACAGACCATATTTAACTGTGTGAAAAGGATAAATGAATCTTCATTAAGAGGCAGTTGGATACGACATTTCAAAATACAAGGAAGGTTGGATGCTTCATCTATGAACCTGCAGAACCCAGTGAGCAGGCTAATAATCATCTCTGCTTCGTGACACAAAGATTTATCCTTTCAAAGGAAATGTGTGCCTGGAATTAAAAAGCTTTTAGCAGATCTTAAAGTAAGATTTTATATTTTTATGCAATTTCTACAAATCATATCTATTCTTAGGGAGCAAAGAACCACAGAAAAACAGAGTGGCAAATGGAATATGCAGCTTACTGGAGACATGACCCTAGCATCTTGTTGCCTTTGTGTTCCAACCTCCTGATGGCAATCCTCCACAACCTAGAAGACTCCTGAGAGACCCTACTTCTCCCAAGATTCACAACTTGAAGGAGGCAGCTATAGGTCTTCGAGAGAACAACAGAGCACAATGAAGATTCTAGAGCTGAACATCTATACTTTTATACATATACATGTATACAAATATAGACATATATGTATATGCATTTGCATGTGCATGTGTATTGTATGTGAGTGTGACGATCATATATATGTATATCATATGTATATATCATATATATATACATACATACATATATGTATGTATGTATGTATGTATCTTACTGCCCTTACAACGCTCATCAACAGCTCAGGATGAATGCTATAAATGACCAGAGCCTTAATTCACTGCTTGCACTTAACTACCCCACCTCTTTATAGCAATATCTTCCTTCTGACTCAGTCTACCAACACTCCTATATGTTTTAGCCTTCTTGTTCTCCAGAGACTGCAATTGATAGGAGTGTCTACATTTTCCTAAAAATTTCTTCTTAGCTTTTTCAGGGGGCTTTTTAAATGCCGTTCATATATATGTTGATTCATCAATGAACAAATATTGATAAATGCCTATTAAGTGCTGGGCACAATGCCAGTGTAAGGCAACCCTGAGCTCTATGGAGCCCACATCCAATTAAAGGGAAACTGAGGTCTCTGCACTTTCCCTTTATGCTAAATAATTTACGTGGCTGTCTTTCATGCTCTTCCTTGTCTTCTCACCAACTGCATATATGCAACCACTCATTGTCCTATGGTTACTCCTTCTGCTGTTTCATACTCATCCGCTGGGACAGCTGACCCACCCATAAATCTCAATACTTTTTTAAACTCCAAAATATATATCTCTAGCCCATAGTTCAATCCGTTTATATAGACTTGGATTTCTGGTTATTTAAGCTAGTGGTTCAAAACCTTTGTATAAAAATCATCTGGTAAGCTAACCAAAAAAAAAAAAAAAAAAAAAAAAACAGAGGCTCAGGTGGGTTGAAGGAATCTGACTGCATCTTTTCATTTTTGTCCAGTTCCTCAGATGATTCTGACACACACCAAAGTTTGAGAAGTACTGATCTAAGAAAATAACTACACTTGAGTGTCTCACTAAAGTCTCAAATTCAGCCATCAAAACCTAGCACATCACTTTTACTACTTCAAGTGTTCAACATTCAAGACTCACAATTGTGATTTTCTCTCTTCACCCTTGCCCCCTTCTATTCCCTCCAGTCTACATTCTGCTATTTTTAGGGCTATGCAGACTCTTCTGTTGTGTTTTGTACTGTAATCACCTCTCCAACACTCTCATTTCCCCAGAAATTACATACCTAGCTGGTTCCCATCTCAAGTCTTCCCCAGCCTCAATCCATCCTCTAGGTTTGCTCATCAGAACCTGATCTTCTAATAGGTTTATTGCCTATCTCCTTCCCTAGAATAGACGTTCCTGGAGGGCAGGAATTGTATGTTTTGTTCTCAAGCTTATCCACAGTGCCTAGAAGTATGCTAAGTATCTACTCGATTCTCAATAAGTGAATTAATGAGTGCTATTTAATATTGTGCATAAAATAGTGTCTAGCATATAGTACGTACTCAAATTTGCTAAATTGATAAACAGACCTCAGAATTGTTAAAAGACATCTTAACATGACCATATAAAGCCCCTATTTAGTAATATTAAAGTGTTCTTTCAGCATTTCTTCCACTCGATTTCATCACCCATGGATTTTTTGTTGTTTGTTTTTTTCTCCACAAATACTGTGCCTAAAATGTGCTTCAGAGGATTGCGGACCTAGAAAGTTCCCTGAGAAATCCTTGGTTTTAGCTTCTACCACTGTCCTTTCGGTACTTGAAATTTTTAAGACAGAAATTGCATATCCTCCTTAATAATCCTTTCTATTGTTTTATTATACAGAGAAAATTATGTTTCCATATTCAATCTAAAACCCCTTAATTTAAGCCAGCATTTTCTTATCCAAACTTTGAACTAGTAAAAGGCCATCCTTGGTCTCATTATTTCTTTCTTCATGATCTCTGTCCATCAAAGCCTCATGGCAATTTTTCTAAAAAATAAAGATTACATCATTCCCTTAACTTAGAAAGAAAATAAAAAAGAATACCCACTATGGTTCTCCTATTACTTATACCGCAGGATTTGAGCACTGGCAGTCCATCTGTCAAAATCATGATTCACTTATGTTTACTGACACAGAATTTTTAAAAAATTAATTTTGATGCCTCCAATTCACTACAATCCTCATCTCTCTCTGTTGTAAGTACCCACTTGCTTCATTCATTTCTGTGCACTCTACCTGACAGCTGGAAGCATCTGAATAATCAAGCCCTACATTATATGTTAAAGTTCACATTCTTTACTATGGCATGCAAGAGGAGAGATGCTCAGAAAATGAACAATCAGCACTGCCTGACCTTAGTGCTGGAGTGGTCCTAGAGGCCTCCTTCAAGCTGCCAACTCTTTAACTGCTGAATCACTGGGTGTGAGGACTTCTGGGAGATGCAACAGGACAATAGAGGGGAGGGGGTCTCAGACCAGTGGCTATTTATCAACCAATTTGGAACTATTTCAACATTCTCCCAATTCACAGAGCCTTGTCCTGACAGAATGTCTAGCTCTGTATGAGATGTTCCCAATTACACTGCCCCACAGTGACAACTTGGCCATTCTTCATCACCTCTCATTGTAAAGTGAGTGCCTGTCACACTCACTAACACACCAAGCGTTTTTCATAGCAAATATGCTCATCCCTGACTTCTCTCTGCTCTTCCCAGATGCCTTCTCTCCCTACCTGCCTGGTAGATACTTAATAGTTCTTTACAATGACACTCCTATTGCCTATGTCAACTCTTCTACAGTCAAAGGTGTGGCCTCAGAGAGGCTTTAAATGTGCCTTTATAATAAAGGCGTATTTAAACCTATAAAGGCACATTTATCTTTTTTTTTTTAATTTAAATTCAATTAGCCAATGTATAGTACATCATTAGTTTTTGGTATCATGTTCAATGATTCATTAGTTGTGAATAACCTGCAGTTCTCTAAGATGTAAGTTTTCACTGGCCATGGTAATATTTTGTCAATCCTCCTCTTCTAATGGACAGTGTTTAGACTTAATAACTCTAGGACCCACATGGGATAAGGACCCTATCTAATGTTAGTTGAATGAATGAATGAATGAATGGAATGTTACTAATGGAATGTTACTAATTGAACATGAAATAGAAGTTACGAATGGAAGTTACTAAAGAACATTTTCTAAGTTAAGTAGCCCTGATCCCTTCATTTTTCTTTATCTGTAAAGTGGAGTTAACTCACTAGATGACCCCTAATAATTTCTTTCTGTTTTTAAACCCAAGAATTTACCAGTCTTGGGCAAAAAGTGTGTAGTACTGAGGCTGGATATATTCAATATAAATAAAAGTTTAAAAAGATAAACCAATCTTTTCAGATTGGTTTTGTACTTTTGTCAATAACCATTTCATGGACCAAGTGGAGATGATCATGGAGTGATTAGAAAGAGGTCAAATATCAGTCTATCTATGAAATAGTGTCCAATTGCTATATTCCAAAATACTAAAAAAATAAGGGCAACCTAAAGTGGGAACCAGAAAAATTACTTAGTTTGCAACAGTGGAGACCTTTTATTTTAAACTAAAGCAGTCTGAAGCCAAAAGAGCTAAGTACTGACAGAATACCAGGGAGATAATTTTGTTGCTTAGATAAATTTTAACTTGCTTGGTAGAGTACCCCAAAAGTAATAGCAGATATGTATCTGGTATCCTAGTTCTTCAGGAACTTTCTTACAGCTGAAAAGACAAAGTAGCTTCTGGTATTATAACAATAATTAAAAAAAAAACATATAGGAAAAGAAAAACAGTAATGAAAAGATAGACTAGGTCCTTGGATTAGAAGGAAAACTACATGTAAGGTCTGTGGTAGCTGAGAAGACTCACTATTTGAAATGAAAGTTCATGATATTTCATTATTATAAGAAGTACAAAAAAAAAAAGAGAAAAAGGTAGGTGTGTGTATGTTTGACATGAGAGTTCCTACCATAAACATAACCGAGGAAGGTTTACAACCTCTCAAATTACTGAGAATAAACTAGCAATCTAATAAAGAATTAGTAACCACTAAGTCACAGGGGTAAATGAAGCAGCATAAGGAATATAGTCAATAATATTGTAATAGTGTCAGGGTGACAGATGGTAGCTACACTTAGGTCTGAGGACAACATAACATAGAGAGAAGTTGAAACACTATGTTATACACCTGAAACTAAAATAACACTGTGTGTCAACTAAAAAGTATTAGTAACAAATAAAGATAAAGGAATGACACTGATGTATTCCTAGGGGCTACACTACATTTCTTTAAATATCATTTTAATTAGAATACTATTTTAATTATAAAAATATTTAATTAAGGTCATTTTAAACATAGAAAATTACTGAACAGTAACCACTCAAGAGTTGTTTCTGAGGGGGAAACTATCAAATTCCTGACCCATATGCTTTATCACATATTTTGATCATCCCCACCAAGGGTAATTATGAACAGTAAAGATGTGATTCTATACCCACAATAATAATGCTCATGGTCTTTAAAGGCTATTAGTTAAGTCTTTCTAACCCCATTTTCTACCTGATGACAGATGCTTGGAAGAAGGGAAGAAAGTTATCATCTAAGAAGAAATACTGACTTTTGGGAGATATGCCTTAAAAATGGATGTTATTTTGGTAAAAAATAAAGTGGAAGCCTGTATGCCTGTGTGATTTTTAAAGGATTATGAGCTCCTCGAGAGAGTCAAACACATTCTGAAAGAAAAGGAAACGTTTCCAATAATATGGTCTCCAGGTAACCAAGCCTCAAATCAAAATCTTATACACCTCCGTCTACTGAAGTGTGCTAATGTTTAGCAATTTTTAAAGGAGAAATCACCTTGGAAAATCTATTCTTCTTATTCTCTACCAGTATCTATAGAGCAGTTATAAGTACAAGTCAAGAATACTGGGTGTGGGGATGGGTGAAATAGATAAAGAGGATTAAGGGTTATGAACTTCCAATTATAAAATGAGTAAGTTAAAGGGATGAGATACAGCATAGAGAATACAGTCAATATTGTAATAGCGTCGTATGGTGACAGATGGTAATGACACCCACCATGATAAGCAGTGCATAATGTATAGAATTATTGAATCACTATGTTGTATATCTGAAATTAATGTAACAGTGTTTGGCAACTATACTTCTATAATAAAAAAAATTATATAAAAAAGAATACTGGGTTGGGGCACCTGGGTGGCTCAGTGGGTTAAAAGCCTCTGCCTTCAGCTCAGGTCATGATCTCAGGGTCCTGGGATCGAGCCCCGCATCGGGCTCTCTATTCAGCTGAGAGCCTGCTTCCTCCTCTCTTTCTGCCTGCCTCTCTGCCTACTTGTGATCTCTGTCTGTCAAATAAATAAAATCTTTTTAAAAAAAAAAAAAGGATACTGGGTTAATTTGAAGTGTCCTCTCGTAGCTACCAGTTAACTTTCTTGTGTCATCAATTAAATGTAGGTTACTTATCACTGACTTCTTAGGTCGTAAGGCTAATTAAGTCTATGATTTTTATGACAATTATCGTGTCTTCAGAGAAAGGCATCTTGTATCACCTAGTATGAACAGGAAGGCTTAGAAACATGAATAATTTTTTTTTATTATAGAAGAATGGTTTTCGAAGTAAGAACTATAAAATGGGCTGTAATCCATCTTCAACATTATTCAAAAGAGACTACAGGTGTTTTCTGTTAGGAGAAAATTTGTTATGTGGGTAGGAATATGTGTCACTGAGATGAAATATCTTTTGTAGCATTTGTCAAAATGTGTTCTAACGGCTGGAATCTTAAATATAAAAATGGACTACTGAAGACTATTTATGTCAACAATATGGATAAAATACAGCCATATTTTCATTGTTAGGGCATGTGTAATACAACAGACCATTTACCATTAGGCTTCAAGTGGGGGAGAGGGGAGACAACTAGTGTAAATCTAAATGTGAAACTGTCCTATAATCAAAACATACTTTCATCAGTAGGCATTGAGAAAAATGAGACAGCATGAGGAAAAACAGTAGCAATGGCCTTGGAATCACACAAAACAAGGCTCAGTGTTGGATAATATCTCACTTATGCCACAGCATGGGGAAAATCACATTACCTGTGTGTACCTAAATGTTTTTATCTGCAGTATGGGGGGCACCACCCCATCTTACAATTCACAGTGGCAATTAGATTACACAATGTTTATAAAGCACCAAGAATAGAGTCCATTACCTAACAGGCCCTGAATATCAGCTACTCATTACTAAACCCAAACTTATAACATTTTAAAAGGTGAAAGCCAAAATATGGAAAGAGCCAAGATGATCTTCAATAGACGAATGGATAAAAACGTGGTCAATATACACAATGGAATATTACTCAGCCATTAGAGAGGATGAATACCTAACTATTACATCAACGTGGATGAGACTGGAGGAGATTGTGCTGAGGGAACTAAGTATAACAGAGAGAGTCGATTATTATATGGTTTCACTTATTTGCGCAGCATAAGGAATAACATGGAAGACATTAGAAGAAGGAAAGGAAAAGTGAATTGGGGGAAATTGGAGAGGGACAAGAATCATGAAAGATTATGGACTCCAGAAACAAACTGAGGGTTTTCAAAGGGAGGGGGATAGGGGAGTGGGTTAGCCCAGTGATGGGTATTAAGGAGGGCACAGATTGCATGGAACACTGGGTGTTATACTCAAACAGTGAATCATGGAACACTACATCAAAAACTAATGATCGACTGTATGGTGACTAACATAACATAATACTAAAAAAAAATTTTTTTAAAGGTGAAAACAAATTAAACTCTTGTAATCCCTTCCATAATGTGCTAAGACCCCAGAAATATGATACTATCATTATAGCTAACATTTGTCACTTTGCAGCATGCATACTTTTTGACAACTTCTATGAATAAAAACCCTTTGTGAAAGATATTAGTCTTCCCATTTTATAGTTGAAAAAACTGAAGCTCAGAAAAGGCAAATGCCTTGCCCCCCAAGTTTCATATCAATGATAAAAAATGGAGCTAGTATTCCAATTCTCCTTTGATTTCCAAATTCTTGCTTTAACACCTATTCCAAATCTTCATAAAATACCAATAAGAGGTCAGAGGAGGGGGAAGATGGTGGAGAAGTAGGAGACCCTGTTTCAACTGGTCCCCTAAAGTGAGCTATCTACTAGAACACTCTGAACATCCATGAAATCAGCCTGAGATATTAGATTATACACTTGTGGATCTCTACAGGAGCAGAAGACATCAGTGGAGAGAGTGCAGCTTGCTTAGATCATTGTTGATATATTCAGCTATATATCCCCTCAACCACCTCTCACAAAAATGATGAGGAGAAGGAACATGAACAGAGAAAAAATTCAGAGACTATGCCTCTGCCATAGAACTATTGGATATGGACATAAACAGTATGTTGGAAAGGGAATTCAGGGTAACAATTATCCAGGCATGGCTAGGTTGGAGAAGACCATTAGTGACAACATAGAATCTCTAAGGGTGGAAGTAAGAGCTGATCTGGCAGAAGTTAAAAATGCTATCAGTGAGATCCACTCTAATCTAAATACTCTAACAGCTAGGGTAACCAATGCAGAAGATAGAATTAGTGATCTAGAAGACAAACTGATAGAAAAGAAGTATCAGGAGGAGGCCTGGAACAAACATCTTAGGAGACATGAAAACAGAATTAGAAAAATAAATGACACCATGAAACATTTCAACACCAGAATTATTGGGATCCCTGAGGGGGTAGAGAAAGAGAGAAGACTAGAAGATACAGTTGAAAAGATTCTGGATGAAAATTTCCCCAGTCTGGGGAATGGAACAAGTGCTCATGCCCTAGAGGCAGAAAGGACACCCTCCAAGATCAACAAGTCTAGAAAAATATCCAGACACTTAATTGTGAAATTCATGAATCATAATTTTATTCATGAGGTCTTTTTTTTAAGATTTTATTTATTTATTTGGTAGTGAGAGAGAGCATGAGAGGGAAGAAGGTCAGAGGGAGAAGCAGACTCCCCATGGAGCTGGAAGCCCAATGCAGGACTCAATCCTGGGACTCCAGGATCATGACCTGAGCCAAAGGCAGTCGCTTAACCAACTGAGGCACCCAGGCACCACAGTTGGGAGGTCTTAAGGGTGGCTAGGGGGAAGAGATTCCTTATGTACAGAAGAAGGATCACCAGAATAATGTCAGACTTGTCCACAGAAACCTGGCAAGCCAGAAAGGGTTGGCAAGACATATTCAGGGCACTCGATGAAAAGAACATGCAGCCAAGAATATTTTATCCAGCAAGACTGACATTCAAAATAGAGAGATAAAGAGCTTCCAAGATTTAAAAAGGTATATGAGCACCAAGCCGGCACTACAAGAAATGTTAAGGGGGTTCTATAAAAGAAGAAAGAACCCAAAAGTGACACAGAACAGAAATTTACAGAAACAATCTATAGAAACAAGGACTTCACAGGCAATGTGATGTCAATAAAAACTTATCTTTCAATAATCACTCTCAACATGAATGGCCTAAATGCTCCCATAAAATGGCACAGAGTTGCAGACTGGATAAAATGACAGAACCCATCCATATGCTGTCTATAAGAGACACGTTAGGAACATAAAGATACATCCAAACTGAAAGTGAAGGGATGGAGAAGCATCTTTCATGCCAACAGGTCTCAAAAGAAAGCTGGGGTAGCGATTCTCATATCAGATAAATTACATTTTAAACTAAAGACTGTAGTCAGAGATACATAAAGACACTACATCATTCCATCATTCGTAAAGGGTCTATCCACCAAGAAGACCTAATAATTGTAAATATTTATGCTCCCAATACGGTTGCAGCCAACTATCTGAGCCAATTGTTAATCAAAATAAAGAGCCATATTGATATGAATGCATTAATTGTAGGGGGTCTTAACACGCCACTTTCAGTAATAGACAGATCATCCAAGCAGAAAAATCAATAAGGAAACAAGAGCTTTGAATGACACACTGGACCAGATAGATTTCACAGATATATACAGAACATTCCACAGAACACTCATCCTTCTCAAGCGCACATGGAACTTTCTCCAGAATAGACTACATACTAGGTCACAAATCAGGGCTCAACTGATCCCAAAAGATTGAGATTATCCCCTGCATATTCTCAGACCACAATGCTTTGAAACTGGAACTCAGCCACAAGAAAAAGTTTGGAAGGAATTCAAATACTTGGACACTAAAGACCATCCTGCTCAAGAATGTTTGGATCAACCAGGAAATAAAAGAAGAACTTAAGCAACTCATGGAAAACAATGAGAATGAAGACACATTCGGTCCAAAACCTATGGGATGCAGCAAAGGCAGTTCTAAGGGGGAAATACATAGCCATCCAAGCCTCACTAAAAAAAAAAATTGAAAAATCCAGAATACACCAGCTCTCTTTACACCTTAAAGAACTGGAAAATCAACAAATTAACCCAACCTTACACACAAGAAAGGAAATAATCAAGATTAGAGCAGAGATCAATGAGCTAGAAACTAGACATAGAGTAGAACACATCGATAAAACTAGAAACTGGTTCTTTGAAAGAGTCAATAAACCAAATGGCCAGTGACTTATCAATAAACCACTGGCCAAACTAATCAAAAAGAAAAGAGAGAGGTCTCAAATTAATAAGATTATGAATGAAAGGGGAAAGATCACAACTAACACCAAGGAAATAGAAACAATCATCAGAAATTCTTAACAGTTATATGCCAATAAGTTAAGCAACCTAGAAGAAATGGATGCATTCATGGAAACTTAAAAACTTCCAAGACTGAAACAGGAAAAAATTGACAATCTGAATATCTAATAATGAGATAGAAACAGTGACCAAAAACCTCCCCAAAAACAAAAGCCCAGGACCTGACGGATTCTACCAAACATTCAAAGAAGAAATAATACCTATTCTTCTGAAGCTGTTTCAAAAAATAGAAACAGAAGGAAAATTTCAGACCCTTTCTGTGAAGCCAGCATTACTTTGATCCCCAAACCAGGCAAAGACCCCATCAAAAAGGAGAATTTCAGACCAATATTCCTGATGATTATGGATGCCAAGATTCTCAAGAAGATCCTAGCTAATAAGATCCAACAGTACATTAAAAGATTATCCACCATGACCAGGTGGGATTTACCCCTGGGGTGCAAGGGTGGTTAAACATTCAGAAATCAATCAATGTGATAGAACAAATCAATAAGACAAGAGAGAAGAACCACATGGTCTTCTCAATTGATGCAGAAAAAAGCATTTGACAAAATACAACATCTGTTCCTGATTAAAGCTCTCCAAAGTATAGGAATAGAGGGAACATTCCTCAATTTCATAAAATCTATCTGTGAAAAACCCACAGTGAATATCATTCTCAGTGGGGAAAAGCTGAAAGCCTTCCCTTTGAGATCAGAAACAGGACAAGGATGCCCACTCTCGCCACTGTTGTTCAACATAGTAGTAGAAGTCCTAGCAACAGCAATCAGACAAAAAGAAATAAAAGGTATTCACACTGGCAAAGAAGAAGTCAAACTCTCTCTCTTCGCAGATGACATGGTCCTTTATATGGAAAACCCAAAAGACTCCACCCTCAAACTACTAGAACTCATTCAGCAATTCAGTGATGTGGCTGGATACAAAATCAATGCACAGAAATCAGTTGCTTTCTTATACACTAACAATGAAAACATAGAAAGGGAGATTAGAGAATCAATTCCATTTACTATGGCACCAAGAACCATAAGATACCTGGGAATAAACCTAACCAAAGAACCTGTACTTGAGGAACTACAGAACACTCATGAAAGAAATTGAAGAAGACACAAAAAGATGGAAAAGCATTCCATGCTCACGGATCAGAAGAGTAAACATTGTTATAATGTCTATACTGGAGCAATGTATAGTATAATGTCTATACTAGAGCAATCTATACTTTCAATGCCATCCCAATCAAAATTCCACTGGTATTTTTCAAAGTGCTGGAACAAACAATCCTGAAATTTGTATGGAACCAAAAAATACCCCTTATTGCTAATGAAATGTGAAAAAGAAAAAAAAAAAACCTAGAGGCATCACATTTCCTGATTTCAAGCTTTACTGCAAAGCTGTGATCACCAAGACAGCATGGTACTGGTACAAAAACAGACACATAGACCAGTGGAACAGAGTAGAGAGCCCAGATATGGACCCACAACTCTATGTTAAATCATCTTTGACAAAGCAGGAAAAAATATACAGTGGGAAAAAGACAGCCTCTTTAATAAATGCTGCTGGGAAAATTGGACAGCTATGTATAGAAGAATGAAACTTGACCATTCTCTTACACCATACACAAAGATAAACTTGAAATGGACAAAAGACCCCAAAGTGAGGCAGGAATCTATCAAAATCCCAGAGAAGAACATAGGCAGTAATCTCTTCAACATTAGCCACAGCAATTTCTTTCAAGACATGTCTCCAAAGGCAAAGGAAACAAAAGCAAAAATGAACTTTTGGGACGTCATCAAGATTAAAAGCTTCTGCACAGAGAAGATATTCTCAAATGACACTACAGAAAAGGGCTGATATCCAAGATCTATAAAGAACTCCTCAAACTCAAGACTCAAAAAACAGATGATCATGTCAAAAAATGGGCAGAAGACATGAGCAGACACTTCTCCAAAGAAGACATACAAATGGCTAACAGACACATGAAAAAATGCTCATCATAATTAGCCATCAGGGAGATTCAAATCAAAATCACATTGAGATACCACCTTACACCAGTTAGAATGGCCAAAACTAACAAGACAGTAAACAACAATTGTTGGAGAGGATGTGGAGAAAGGGGAACCCTCTTACGCTGTTGGTGGGAATGCAAGTTGGTACAGCCACTTTGGAAAACAGTCTGGAGACTCCTTAAGAAGATAAAAAGAGAGCTATCCTATGACCCTGTAATTGCACTACTGGGTTTTTACCCCAAAGATACAGATGTAGTGAAAAAAAGGGCCATCCTTACCCCAATGTTCATAACAGCAATGGCCACAATCACCAAACTGCGGAAATAGGCAAGATGCCCTTCAACAGAAGAATGGATAAAGAAGCTATGGTCCATATATACAATGGAATATTATGCCTCCTTCAGAAAGGATGAATATCCCTATCCCATCTTGTCCCATCTTGTTTCATGGTTGCTGGGGGGAGGGGGGTTGGGAGAAGGGAGGTAGGGTTATGGACATTGGGCAGGGTATGTGCTTTTGGGTAAATTGGAAGGGGAGATGAACCATGAGAGACTATGGACTCTGAAAAACAATCTGAGGGGTTTGAAGTGGCGGGGGGGTGGGAGGTTGGGGTTCCAGGTGGTGGGTATTATAGAGGGCACAGCTTGCATGGAGCACTGGGTGTGGTGAAAAAATAATGAATACTGTTTTTCTGAAAATAAATAAATTGGAAAAAAAAAAAGAAAGGATGAATATCCAACTTTTGTATCAACATGGACAGGTCTGGAGGAGATAATGCTGAGTGAAATAAGTCAAGCAGAGAGAGTCAATTATCAAATGGTTTCACTTACTTGTGGTGCATAGGGAATAACATGGAGGCCATTAGAAGAAAGAAAGGAAAAGTGAATTGGGGGAAATCGGAGAGGGAGATAAAGCATGAGAGACTTCGACTCTGAGAAACAAACGGAGGGATTTGGAGGGGAAGGGGGTGAAGGATAGGTGAGCCTGGTGGTGGGTATTAAGGAGGCTACATACTGCATGGAGCACTTGGTGTGGTGCATAAACAATGAATCTTGGAACACTGAAAAAATTAAATAAAAAATTTAAAATGCCAGTAAATCAGTGAAGATCTTAGAAATAAAAAATGTGAAGGTACTTCCCTCATTAGTGTCCAACATGAGGTTCAAATCCAGGTTTGTCTGACTCTATTTTCATTTTGTTTCCACTCTACCTCGGCTGCCTATTTCACTAATGAAACTTTTTAAAAATATGAAAACCATTTGGAATTATTTTTCTAAGTAATTTTAATAAGGTTTTTAAAAATATTCTGAAGTACTGCTGAAGTTAAGGAAGACTTATTCCAAAATATATTTTTCAAACTATCCAACAGACACCTTTGAGTTTGCGCATGACGACCTCAAAAGACTAAGGTTGGCTCAACCAGAGGTTTAAGTTGCTCAGTATTTTTTCCATTGTAACAATAGCACCTTTTGTATATTCTCTAAATTTCATAAGCCCATTCGGTATTTTAGACTCTCTATTATATCTAAAGCAGAACGGCCTTTATGTTTTTTTTAAGACCCATATTTGATTTGTCATTCCATGTTTGAAATGACTTAAAATTACTTCTTATTGCTTCTAAGATAAAGTCTAAAATCCTCCATAGGACTTAGGAAGCCATGCATGCTTTGACCCCTTCTTATCCTTAACCATCTCTCTATTTGCTCTCTGTTCTTCAATATCTTGTCCGCCTTCTTCAGCATCTTACTTCAACAGGCTCCTCCCAGTGGGTCTACTTGCTGAGGCTGTGCTCCTCCCCCCAGGCTTCCTTCCTGTCCCCCAAAGCACATCTGTCTCATTTTAGGGCTCAGCTTGACATAATCCAGACTCAATTATATCTCCCCAAAATAGTCTCTTCTAAAAAACACATTTTATATATTTATTTGATAGAGAGAGAGAGGTGTGTGCATGGGGGGAGAGGCACAGAAAGGGAGGGGGAGGGATAAGCAAACTCTGCACTGAGCATGGAAACTGACACTGGGCTGGATCCCTTGACCCTGATCATAACCTGAGTTGAAACCAAGCATAGACTGCTTAACCAACTGAGCCAGCCAGTTGCCCCTGAAATAATCTCTCTTAACACCTTTTTCTCTTTTTTTTTAAAGATTTTATTTGTCTATTTGACAGACAGAGATCACAAGTAGGCAGAGAGGCAGGGAGAGAGAGAGAGAGGAAGGGAAGCAGGCTCCCCGCTGAGCAGAGAGCCTGATGCAGGGCTCGATCCCAGGACCCTGAGACCATGACCTGAGCTGAAGGCAGAGGCTTAACCACTGAGCCACCCAGGTGCCCCTCTCTTAACACCTTTTATTCCTTCTTATTAACACATACTATATTGTAATTATAGCTTTTTAAAAATTCCCTCACCTACCTCCCCTCTGGTAACCCTCAGTTAGTTATTTATAGTTAAGACTCTGTTTCTTTGTCTGTCTCTCTTTCTCTTTATTTCCTCCTTTGCTTGTTTTGTTTCTTAAATTCCACTGATATGAATGAGATTATATGGTATTTGTCCTTCTCTGACTGACTTATTTCTCTTACTCTCTAGCTCTATGTTGTTGCAAATGGCAAGATTTCGTTATTTCTATGGCTGAAAAATGTTCTATTGCATATATATATATATATATATATATATATATATATATACACATGTATATATACCACATCTTCTTTATCTATTTATCAGTTGATGGACACAAGCTGCTTCCTTAGTTTGGCTATTGTAAATAATGCTGCAATAAACACAAGGATGCATGTCTCCCTTTGAGTTAGCCTTTTCATATTTTGGGGGTAAATATCCAGTAGTACAATTCCTGGATCATAGGATAATTCTATTTTTAACTTTTTGAGGAGACTCCATACCATTTTCCACAGTGGCTGACCAGTTTGCTTTCCCACCAACAGTGCAAGATGGTTGCTTTTTCTCCACATTCTCGCCAACAGTTTTTGTTTCTTGTGTTTTTTATTTTAGCCACTCTGACAGGTGTGAGGTGATATCTCAGTGTAGTTTTGATTTGCATTTCCCTGATGTTGAGTGACATTGAGCATCTTTTCACGTGTTTGTTGGCCATCTGTATGTCTTCTTTGGAGAAATGTCTGCTCATGTCTTCTGCCTGTTTCTTTATTGGATTACTTGTTTTTTGAATATCAAATTGTACCAGTTCTTTATATATTTTGAATACTAACCATTTATCAGATATGTCATTTGCAAATATATTTCCCATTCCATAGGTTGCCTTTCAGTTTTGCTAATTTTTTCCTTTGCTTTACAGAAATTTTTTATTTTGATGTGGTCCCAATACTTTATTTTTGCTTTTACTTTCTTTGCTGCAGGATACATATCTAGAAAAATGTTCTAGAGTCAATATCAGAGAGAGTACCACCTATGCCTCTCTTCAAGAATTTTTATGGTTTCAGGTCTCACATTTAGGTCTTTAACCCATTTCGAGTTTATTTTTGTGTACAGTGAAAGAAATTGGTCCAGTTTCCTCTTTTTGCATGTAACTCTCCAGTTTTCCCAACACCATTTATTGGAGAGAGTTTTTCCCATTGTATATTCATTCTTCTTTTGTCAAAGATTAATTGACCATATAATTGTGGGCTTATTTCTGAGTTTTCTATTCTATTTGATTGACCTATGTGTCTATTTAATGACAGTACCATATTGTTTTAATTACTACCATTTTGTAATATAACCTGAAATCTGGAATTGTGACATCTCCAGTTTTGTTTTTCATTTTCAAGTTTGCTTTGGCTAATTGAGTCTTTTGTAGTTCCATACAAACTTTAGGATTGTTTATTCTAGTTCCGTTAAAATTGCTGTTAGTATTTTGTTAGGGATTGCATTAAATCTATAGATTGCTTTGGGTAGTATAGACATTTTAGCAATATTTCTCCTTCCAAACCATGAGCATGGAATGCCTTTCCAGTTCTTTGCATCATCTTGATTTTTTTTTCATTAGTTTAAAGTTTTCAGAGTACAATTCTTTCACCTCTTTGGTTAAGTTTATTCCTAGATATTTTATTTTTGGTGCAATTGTAAGTGGGATTGTTTTCTTAATTTTACTTTCTGCTTAATATCATTTTCTGCTACTCATTATTAGGGTAAAGGAATGCAACATATTTCTACATATTGATTTTGTATCCTGCAACCTTACTGAATTCAATTATCAGTTCTAGTAGTTTTTGGTGGAGTCTTTAGGGCTTATAATTATAGCTCATTGATAACTTATGTAATTATTTCTTTAAACATGTCTTCCTCACTAGACTAGAAACTCCATGAGAACAGGTAACAGGTTAGTTTTGTCTTTGCCTATTGTCAGCATTTAGTTGAGTGACTACCATAGAAGAGGCAATCACTGGTTTTGAATATCTGAATATACCTTTTGTAGAGTCTCAAAGGACTCCTCATTGCCACCCCCCACTATCACTGCTATGAAGAGCACAGATTGGTGAGATTAGTCTGTCTCTGGAAGATACCCTGAACCAACAATTACACCATTTTAAATTGGATCCCACTATGTTTGTGATGGAAAAAAATATGAATCTTATATCTAATAAAATTTTCATATACAGCCAAAAACCACTGCAGCACAAAGTATTGATCTATTATACATATTTCTGCTAGGTCTTAGGATATGGCCTCATATTCTTATTTATACTGGCCTCCTTCTGTCTATGAATGAACATATCAATACTCTTAGGTTGGAACTCTCAACTTAAATCAATGGTAACAATTGTTCAGTATTTTTCCTTATGTTTCCCCTTTTCATTTGCTTGCATAAGCTTCAAAAAAGCAGGCAGTAAAATTGTTCATTACATTCCTACACATTTTATCTCCTTCATTAGTGGTTATCAAAATAAGATCTCTTGGGGTCCTTGATGACTGGGCTCTTAGAATAGTAATGCTAATAACATGACAATATCAATACTTTTGTGTCTGGCAAACATTAATAATCAGTTTCCCCTGGGAGCCCATCAAAAGCAGCAGACTTAATGGGATCTTTGTGGTTGCAAACACAAGGAGGTTGGGTAGGTGGTATATGATGTCTCTCAGTCCTGCCTAAAGTGGCCCTGGTCAAAGAACATCTGAAAACACTCCTTTATTCACATCTCCCTTCCCACTGGTGGGGAATTTCACATAAGAACAGGGAGCACTCATTTGCGACAACATGGATGGAACTAGAGCGTATCATGCTTAGCGAAATAAGTCAAGCGGAGAAAGACAACTATCATATGATCTCCCTGATATGAGGGAGTGGTGATGCAACATGGGGGCTTAAGTGGGTAGGAGAAGAATCCATGAAACAAGATGGGATAGGGAGGGAGACAAACCATAAGTGACTCTTAATCTCACGAAACAAACTGTGGGTTGCTGGGGGGAGGGGGGTTGGGAGAAGGGGGGTAGGGTTATGGACATTGGGGAGGGTATGTGCTTTTGGGTAAATTGGAAGGGGAGATGAACCATGAGAGACTATGGACTCTGAAAAACAATCTGAGGGGTCTGAAGTGGCGGGGGGGTGGGAGGTTGGGGTACCAGGTGGTGGGTATTATAGAGGGCACATCTTGCATGGAGCACTGGGTGTGGTGAAAAAATAATGAATACTGTTTTTCTGAAAATAAATAAATTGGAAAAAGAAAAAAAAAAAAGAACAGGGAGCACTGTTTTCTCAGCATAATCATGGATCCAAATGCTCTTAACTAATTCCACATACACGTGTGACCTATTTTATAGCATTATATATAGTCACACAGATTGTATTTATTCAGTTAAACCAAAATGTTAGTTATATTTCTATTTTAAGCCAACAATGCCTGTCTTTTACTTTTTTCTTCTCTTTTGCTTTCAATTCCTTCCCATTTCTCACTGAAAGGTATGAAAGCTTACTTGCTGAGGATTAGCAAATGCCCCTGAAGTCTACTGTTAGCACAGTTCTGTTCAACGAGGGTTTACTACCCATAGTGAATGAGATTCTACTTTCTAGTAATGAAATACTAACATCTCATTCCACAAAGCATACTAGTATAAATGTGAGGCCTATAATAGAGCAACTAATGAAAAGAAAAACCTCCAGCTGATATGGAAAGTGACATTTCACATTGGTATCTCATTTCTAAATACAGTCCCACACAAAATACACATTTTGGTTAGTTTTAGATTCTTTGGAGAAAATTCTAAATGGAACTCTTGCTCTAAAATGGTCATAAAACTAATACCAGTTTAGGTCTTTGATTATAAGAGAAATGAGAAAAATAAAAATGCTTAAATTCTGACATCTTTCCAACAGAGATCATGAGCTACTGAGTACAGCTATAGTAAGCATTACTTGTTTAGGGGCAGAAGAGCGATAAAAGGATTTGGAAAGATAAAAAAAAAAAACTTTAAAAAAAAGAGAGAGAGAGAACTTTCTGCTAAAGATTCCAGGTAAGACATTGAGAATTCCACTGTACTTTCTATAATGTGTCTTGTAATGCCATGATTTGCATTTTGTTTCAAAATAATTTTAAAAGAAATATTCAAATGCCCAAAGGTAAGGTTTTCTCTATCACCTCCTCTCACATTAAGTGCCCACACTTTTGTGGGATGACAACTGTAAATTACCACTTTTACAGTCAATCCTCACTAGAGAAAAAAAAAAAAAAAGAAAAGATTTTAAGCAGATAGCAATTTCATTCTATAACACTGACATTAATTGTTCCTAACTTTTAAGAACTGTTTTTGAAGACCCAGAGTATAGAAACTAAGAAAATAAGACTCGAAATGTTTTTGGCATTCCTAAATTCACACACTTCAAATAATACCTGTTGCCTTGTTGTTAAACCTCACTCAGCAAGCTTAGAATAACACAAGCTTGCAATTATTATGAGAGTTTTTGTGAATAAAGCATTTGCTCCTTTAAGTGGGTTTTAGAGGAAAGCAGATATTTTTAAGCAAATGTGTGACCACAGACATGCTCTTTCTTTTACTTTCATCTGTCAGGCTAAGAAAATGATATTTTAAAGCTGTTATTCCAATAACTAGCTTAAAACTGATTACTCAAATAGCTACTTAAGCATATAAACTTATAACACCCACTTTAGTGCAGAAAACGATCTGTGCTGCTATTTTACACAAACAATAATCCTTTCTCCTTGCTGTCTACTTATCAACTGAAGTCTTTTTTTTTTTTTAATTTAAGGCATGTATCTCTTTAAAGTACAATAAACATTGCTGTCTTGCTGACAAGAGAAGCACAAAAACCTAATGTCCTCTGATAAATAGAACTTTTGCCACCTATGGTATCCTCCAGACACTGTCTATTTCTGGAAGATATCACAAAGAGAACAAAAGCTGTTAATTATGCCATTCTTTTGCACCTGTAAAAGCACAAGCTCCAAACTTATGAGCAATTTCCTGATCTATAAATAAAAACAACAAGTTCATCTCCACTATATCAAAATCCCTCAACCTACCCATAAAGTTGGTGAGTTAGTTTCAGTATCTCCATTCAAAAGGATGTATGTTTAAGGCCTCCTCATATAATCTTGAGGATGTGTGCTCAAGAAGGGGAGAAAGACCTTCAATCCACCAAGCAATAAGAATTTAATGGGTGCCTCTAAGTGGACTGCCAAGGTTGACAGACGTCTACCTAGAACTCTGTCATAAAATTCCATGCTATGGCTAGTTCAGATGCAAAACAGCTCCAGAGTTTCTGCCAAAATTAAAACTCAGGACTATATATGTTAGATATAGAGACATACACACACACCTCCATATGTTACAGAGTCATTGCAAAAGTGAAAACCGTAGAAAATTTCTACTGTTTCTGAAATAGTGATGTGTGTTTAGGGAGTTCTCAAACTTAGGTGTTAAACATTTCCACAGCATACTTACAGACAGTTTCAGATTTGTTTTTATTAATATCCTAGCATCACAGAGGAAGCTCAAATGCCACAAGAATCTGTTTCTAAGGTAACTCATTATATACCCTTATATAAATAGCTCAGAAAGAAGAACTCCTCATATTCCAACTGTAAATGTGCCCAGATTTGTCAAAGGTCCTCTGAACACTTAATTTAAAGTCTCCCATCCCTAGCAATAAGCTAGTGTGTAACATGTTCATTTGTTGGGTCAAATTCTTGAGCAGGGGATAATAACACATCATCTAAGTTGCAAGAAAACAAACAATAAAGGATGAGAGATTTTAAAAGGCCAGATCTATTCCCTCTTTTTCCCAAGAATAACAAGGAAATGGAGACAATAGGGTTTAATTTAGAAATGAATTGTCTTAGTTAATAATTGTTGAAATTGAGTGACGGGTATGTGTGGTTCGTTATATGATTCTTTCTCTACTTTCCTGTCTAAGAATTTCCATAATAAAACGTTTTTAAAAAGTGAAGATCTCTTTCCAACATCCTTACCATTATACACTGAAGGAAACAAGAACACAGAGATGTTAAGGAAGAACCTGTGATGGTTAATTTCATGGGTTAACTTGACTGAGCCACAGTGCCCAGATATTTCATCAAACACTTCTCTCTATATTTCTGTGGGAGTGACTTTTGTGGATGAGATGAACATTTAAATTGGCAGACTTTGTGTAAAGCAGAATGCCCTCAATAATGTGGGTGGGCTTCATCCAATCAGTGGAAGACTTTAACAGAACAAAGACTGACCTCCGAAGAGCAAGAAGGAATTTGGACCACAGATAACCTTTAGATTTCAACTGCAACATCAGCTTCTCCCTGGGTTTCTAGTCTATCAGCCCATCCTGTAGATTTTTGAACTTGCCAGCCTCTATAATTGTATAAACTAATTCCTTAAAATTATCTCTCCCTCTCTATCAATCTCTCTCTCCATCTCTGTGTTTATGGGCATAAACACAGAGATGGAGAGAGCTCTATATCTCTATCATTAAATATGTCTATATTTATATAAAATATTTAGATATACACATAGTATAGATTTAGATAGCTAGCAATAGAGATAAATTTAGATATAGGGTTAGATAACTAAAACGTCCATAGTGGCTATTAGGAGTGATATTAACAAGGGTTCTCCACAGAAAAAGAACCAATATAATATAGGATGAGTGCATGTGTGTACACATGTGTGCGCATGCATGCACATGTTTCTCTCTCTACCCAACAATGAGCAAGATGTGTTCAACCCTATGTAGAGTAAATCTCAACACCCTGTCAATTATTATTTTAATCCCCAACAGTATTTGTAACAATTTATATTTTGTCTTTTTACTTCCAGTTTTGCTTTTGTCTTTGTCCAAAAATTTAATTAACTAATTTCCAAGGGTTACTCCTTGGAAAAGAAAGATACAGTCCAATATAGCCCTTATTGGACTCCATCTTTCCTTTTCACCGTTTTATTTCTAGCATTTAGCACACTGTAGTATAACATAGATGCCTAACAAAAAATACTGAATGGATGAACAAATATTCTCAAACCAGTAACCTCTCCACTGGGTTCTTCAGAATCTCACCCACCAAACAAGGTACAATTAGTCATACTTTGATAGGTCCACTGACAGGTATTCTCAATTATTTGTATCTTAACCAAGTCAATAAAATGAGTACCTAGACAACACAATAAGACATATCATGGCTTGTCTTAGTGTTTAAACTTTTACAGCACCTCAATTCTCAATTTTTTGTCTCGTGTATTTTGTTGAATCTTATGAAACTTCCAATCTACAAAAGGAATAATTTCATAGAATTCAACATAATTTAACACATAGTTAGAGAAATCCATATTCTATGTAAATTACGGCCTTAAAATCAGAAGAAGAATTACTTTTTAATTTAGATTGTTGAAAAGTGAATCTTGCAGGGCACCTGGGTGGTTCAGTTGGTTAAGCATCTACCTTCAGCTCATGTCATGAGCTCAGGGTTGCAGGATTGAATCCCACACCAGGCTCTCTTCTCAGAGGGGAACCTGCTTCTCCCTCTCCCTCTGCCTGCCTCTCTGCCTACTTGTGATCTGTGTGTGTGTGTGTGTGTGTGTGTGTGTGTGTGTGTGTGAAATAAATAAATAAATAAATAATCTTTTAAAAAAAGAAGAAAAGAAAAGTGAATCTTCCACTTTAGTTACTACCTTGTATTCAAAACATATTCCTCATTGGAGAAGAATGACATAAGAAGTACAGAGGCTATTGTACTTCTAAATGGCTATTCCATTTATCCTACTACTTCAAAGAAAAATGGTGGGGAAAATAAAGGGGGTAGTTTCAAAGATTATCCATTCCATAACTCAAAATAAATTATTGTGCAATCCAGAAGTCTGTAAATTATATAAAAAGCATTTCAGTGACATGTATAGTTTTCAGTTATCCTATTAGAAAGAAATGGGGGTGGGTCGCCTGGGTAGCTCAGTTAGTTAATCCTCCAACTCTTGATCTCAGCTCAGGTCTTGATTTCAGAGTTGTGATTTCAAGCCCCACACTGGGCTCCATGCTGGGCATGTAGGGAAGGAAGGAAGGAAGGAAGGAAGGAAGGAAGGAAAGAAAGGAGGCTGCAAGGAAAGAAGAGGGGAAGGGAAGAGGGAAGAAGGAAGGAAAAAAAATATTGAACTTTTTTTTCAATACCAAAATATTTGATTCATTTACAATTCCTCTGAGTTATCTAAGCTCAAAACCAATGCACAGATATACAGATGAAGAAACCTAGACTCAGTGTTAAGGATGACATCCAAAACCTCCCAGTACAGTATGGATTGTACTGTGTTTATAGTATCCTTAGAAAAATAACCCACCCTTTTCTGCCTATAATTAATTCATCAATCATACTAAATAAAGTAAAAAGAAGTTGATGCTGGTCACTTACAACTGTAAGACAAGCACATGATTAAATGTCTCACTCCAAGGAGCAAAAAATAAATAAAAAAGAGAGACCATTCTTACCTGCTGGTGAGTACCCATTATATTTCTATTTTTCTATCTGTTTTAGATCATGATTCATACCATTTTGTAAAGTTTGTCAATGCTTTTTCTTATTTGGGCATAAAAGGAAAATATAAGTTATCAAAATCATTCAGAAGACACTGGAACTTTTATCAACAGAACAGCCAAACTCTTCTGTTTGGGTGAAATTCACTAGAAACTTGTAAAACTCTCCAAATCTTGAATATGAATTGGAATTGGTTGGAATTTGGCAACTCTGAGTAATTTTTAAAAAGTAATTATTTTTCTAAACACCTAATTTTTTAAATCCCTGTATAGAAGTAAACTGCTGGCTGTGCCACGGTACATGGGGCGCTTTGGAAAGGGAAATGTCCTAAAGAGAAAAGCTTACTTAATGACCACGGCAGAACTGAATTGAACTAGTAGGGAAAGCAATGCATGGGGAACCACCAGATGGCTACGTGATGGGCAGAAGCAAGGGCAGGTTTGGCCAGTGTTGACACTCTGCTCACACACTATCCTTCCTGACCTGAAAGGGGAAATTAGCAGTGAACCTACCGCCACGTCCATCAGTGGTACGAGACCCTGGCCACAAATTTAAGTCACCTGCTACTCTTTGTAAAGTGAATGATTTGTGCTGCCACTGCCACTGCCACGGTCGCTCTCCGTGCTGATTTAGTTTGTTTGCCATGGGATTGGGGCACTGTTTTTGTTTTTTAACTTTCCCAGGATTGACACCCAGTATAGTTCAACGGGGCTTACAGTTGGAAAGCATGCTCACTGATAATCACAATCCAGACTGTAAATATTTGACAAGGTTTTTTGCATCTCTTTGTAAGAATCGTTCTAACCCCTGGAAGGGGCACATGGAATACCGCTGAGGAAAATGGGGAAAAAGATATAAGAGAATCTTATATCTAATTCTTCATCAACTCTCCTAATTTGGAATGATTAAAAAGGACTTCTGGATTATGCCTTCACCTCCTCCCCCTCCTGTACTGGTTGAATGGTGCCCCCCCCCAAAAAAAGGATAAGCTGACATCCTAATCACTGAAACCCATGAATTCTGGAAGGGTCTTTGCAGATGTAGATGTAGTTCAGGATCTTGAGATGAGATCTTCCTCGATTATCAGGATACAACCAAAACCCAGTGATAGATGACATAGAGCGCATAGGCACACACAGGAGAAGGCATTGTGGGGATACAGGCAGAGCTTGGAGCTAGGAGAGCGTGGCCCTGCTCACACTGATTTTAGACTTCTGATCTCCAGACTGTGTCAAAAATAAATTTACGTTATTATAAGACACCAAGTTTGTGACATTTTATATGGCAGTCACAAAAGCCCAAACCTCCTTTTCCTTATTTTTTCTCATCCCAGAAGTTCAAAAGCATTAAGTAATAGACTGAGCTGGAAAAATTAGGTGGGCAGGGGAAAAAAAAAAGTGTGTGATTAAGATCTGGACCTCTGGCTTTGGGTGCTCTTGGACACAACTCCCAGCTCTGCCACTTAATAGCTTAGGATCTATTTATTGAAATGTTATTGGCAAAGTTGTGTTTGAACAAATTCTGACCTAAATACAGAAATGAAATAAAAAATATTTAACAACGGCAGCCATCATAGCCCAAGCAGAAGGAAGTGGCATTCTGGCCCCTATTGGACCAGAAGCCAACCTATTTAGCTGCAAGTCAAGAGATGAGGGTGATCTTGGGGAGGCACCAGTCAATTGGGCCTTCTTTTCAACTTGGGGGAAGAAATCACTGCATTTTAACCAACTTGCTTCTGAGCCCCAGCTGACACAGCATTACTGCTGAGCACTAGCTTAGTACCATCTTTCCCTAAATGTGCAAGAGCTTGTCTTCATGTTGTCTCATGGCACTCTTGTCTTTCTCTGTGGCCCCCCTTCCCATGCTCAGTGCTGAGAAACTAAACCTCAGGTTGCCCACTCCAGGTAATTCAGTCAATTTCATTTTGGATAAAGACCAGTCTTTGGGATTTCTACTTCCACACTCTGTTTCTGATACATCAGTGAGCACAGGTGTAAGCTTGTTCACCACCATGTGCCATTTCCCACTGTGGGTCCTCTGACCTTCTGAGGAATTGGCCTCTACCCCTACAGCTCTCCCTGTGAAGTGCTCATATCTGCAGTACTTCCTGGTGATAATTTCAGGCTACATGACCTACACAATTTTTAAGACCCAATGCAAAGTGAAAACATAGGGACCTTGGCTCAAAAATCATTAAGAATTTTAAGACAACAACAGCAGAGCATTAAACCAAGCACGGCGTCTCTTCTAGGCATGGATACATACCAAAGAAGCAGACCCTAATTCCAGGAGGCTCCAGGTAGTTCATTTTTAACCTCTGCTACAGTCCTGCCTCACCCCAAGTTGCAACAACTCCCTGGCAGGCTCATGGACTCTCATTCCTTTGCTGTCTTCTCCCCACCCACAGGGCCTTGTACAAACTTCTAAATCCCCTGTTACATCAACTGCTCATCTGAAGAACTACAGGGGAGCCTTTTCAATTTCTTTCTCCTTCCATTCCTACCAGTGTGTTCTACCTAATGCAGCTGCCCTTGGCCTACATGGGACACAAATGAGACCATCTCCTACCCAGTTCTAAACTGGAAGCACAGGGCACTCTACTTTCTGCCTCCTCCTCAGGCCACGTTGGCATCTGATCTCACCATAACTACTCCAACCCCATCCACATCCACCACCCTTCTCAGGGTCCAGACAAGGTCTCAAATGCTCTGTATCTCTTTGCCTGACATCTTTCCAAGCCATGGGCTGCCCCTTCTAGCAATGGAAGGGCTTTCTTCTTCCCCTCCTTGTCTGGGAATAACTCCCCACATAGCATATCCTCTATCCCTTCTACATTGCACCTCTTAAAATGAAGCTTTGCTCCAACTTCTAAATGTTGTCTTTGATATATAAAGAAAGGTTTTGAGGGAGAAATTAAAAAAAAAAAAAACAAACCAGAAAAACTTCCTCTCTTTCTTTCTTGCAAAGCTGGGCTTCTTTAAAAACTATTATTTCACAATGGCAGTTTTATTTTTAATCAGGTTTTTCTCTCAAAGCTGAACAATGCCTCCTTTGTTACAAGTAGTACCCGCCTTTCTCCAAACAACACTCATACCTTGCATAAAAAAATCAAGTAATGCATGTAACATACTTAGCAGGCGCATGGCAATATTAAATGCTAAATAAGTGATAGCTGTCAGTTGTCACTGCTTAATTATCATTACTGTCTGTGTTATTAGGAAGAAAGATCTGCAGTTTCTTTCTCCCCTTACCAAATCCAAATAGAGCAACATGTGTAAGTTCTTTGAACTTTGGAAACTTTATAGCCTAAAAGAAAGCAAAGTATTTTTGTCAGGTAAGTTATTTTGCATGATGGCTTCAGAAAATAGATTGTCACTCCTGCCTCTGTGATATTACCACACAGATGAATTATTTTATTCTTCAGAACCTCACAAATATTAGATTATAATGATTAGCTTGCAGATAGTCAGCCACTTTTTGACCTATAAAAATAGCATTTCATATTCTTCAATCTAAGAGTGGGATGTTCTAGTTGACTTTCAATCATTTTTGTTAGCTCTCTTCCATTCATAGACTGAGGTCTAAAGAAAAAATTGCTATGGTAACCCTAAGAATCAAAGAGGACTACACGGGAGAAATTGGGAGAAACCTAGTCCAGACTCAACACTGAAAATGAGGACTTAAGGCCCATAGAGGTGAAGTGAGTTTCCCAAAATATCGCAGCTAATTAGTGGCAAAACTAAGCTGTGGCTGTCTTCACCCTGACTCTTTCCACCATTATCAGGCTGCCTTTCCTACTTCTTTACATTTGCCAAATTCTGTTGAGAACATCCCAATCTCACTGAGATATCAGTACTCTGAGGATGGTAATTAAGGCAAATATCAAGACTTAGATAAAATCTGGGGTAGAAGCACATTTTTCAAAAAGACTTTTGATCCGTGATAATTAGACTTTTTACTGATAATTAAACTTTTAAAGGGAGAAATGTCATATTGAAGGTGTATGGTTCTTAGACATTATAATTTGGAGAGTATCTTGATTAAACTATTTTTAAAGCTCCCTTCCTATGACCCTCTGAGTTTGAGACATGGATTTTTCAGTGTTTCTTCAGCTGACAGCTTCTGGTTCATGTTTTATTGTTATTGTTTCAACATTATCTTCAAAACCTCAACTTATTTGCAAGTATAATTCATAATTGTCTCTAAAATACTCAGATAATATGTCACCAAGACAAAAAAAAAAACTTAAATAGCTCTAACCTTAGCTCTCTGTACCCATTATAGTTTGCAAAGGAGAAAACATCACCAACTTTAATCTCCTAATTTAAGTAATGAATACAATGTGTTCATGGGTGATGGCATTCCTAGAAGCCATTACTGTGGCTGGAACTTTGTTAATGCTGCACAGCTACAGTTCTATTAGGACTTTCACACTAAGCACCATGCTGGTAACTTTACAAAGGTAATTCATTAATCTAGATCAACACTTTAGAGGATGTACTGATTATCTCGAAATACAGATGAGGAAATTGAAGTTCAGAATAGTTCCATAATTTGCCAAGATCACACAACCAGCTACTTAAGGGGGGAGGTGGAGTAGAATTGCTATGAATCTTACCTATATACCAACCCATGACCAAGCAGAAGCCTATCCATCCTACACACGTATGTCCCAGCGGGACAGTAGGGGCTAAACCATTTGTAAGTCCCAGATTTCACGTGACAAACTTTATTTAAAATATTCCATTCTGTTTTCAGAAGAGAAGTCAGATGCCCAAAACAGTATTCAAAAGATAAGGCTACAACAGCAGCAATACCAAAGAGATCTCCAGACCTGCAATTTACACCACCTATATTATCTCCTGTGTTTATTTAAAAACAGGTACACACATTCTTTGATATTCCTCCCTTCAAAAATGGAACATAATTTCCTTCCCTTGAGTGTAGGCTCTAAGTACAAAGCAGTAAATGACTAGCATATGGTGGAAGTGACAATGTAGGCCTTCCCAGACTCCGTTATAAAAGAAACTCTGGCTTCTTCTTGCTCTCCTCTCTTGGATCTCTTACTCAGGAAAGCCAGCCGCCATGTCACAATTATAGGCCAGCAGCCCCAAGGAGGGTTCTATGCTGGATAGGAACTGAGGGCTCCTGACATCCTGGAAGTGAGTCTATCAGCCTTGGTCAAGCCTTAAAATGAATGCAGCTGACATTCTAATAGCAACCTCATGAGAGATCCTGGTCTATAACTGTCCCGTAAGCCATTCTCAAATTTGTGAATTTCAGAAACTATAAAATAATAAATATTTGTTGTTTTAGGTACTTGTATTTGGGGATATTTATTATGAAGCAATAAATAATTACTACACATTTATCTCTAAATATTCCTTTTCTTACAGCAATAAAGTGGAACCATGACTTCAAAAGCTGCCATATCAATAAGCCAAATATATTCCTGAGTTCAGGCTCACCCCAAACATACCCACGAGGCAGGATGAGTAAAGCTGTATTCTTCAAGGACTTGGCCTTGCTCAAAAAAATAAGATTGCTCCAGGGCACCAGGGTGACTTGGTTGGGCATTCCACTCTTGGTTTTGGTTCAGGTCATGATCTCAAGATTGGGAGACTGAGCCCCACATCAGTCTTTGTATTCAGTGCAGAGCTTGCTTGAACCTCCTCCTTCAGTGCAGAGGTTGCTTTTCGTTTTCACTTTCCCTGTGCCCCTCCCTGTACTTATAATCTCTAAATAAAAAGATAGCTAGATAGACAGATGATAAAGTCTTTAAAAAAATAAATACGATTGGGCACCTGGGTGGCTCAGTGGGTTAAATCCTCCGCCTAGGGCTCAGGTCATGATCCCAGGGTCCTGGAATCCAGCCCTGCATGGGGGGGGGGGTCTCTGCTCAATGGGGAGCCTGCTTCCTCCTCTCTCTGCCTGCCTTTCTGCCTCCTTGTGATCTCTGTCCTTCAAATAAATAAATAAAACCTTTAGAAATAAATAAATAAATAAATAAATAAGATTGTTCCTCCATCAGTGACATCGTGTCCCATATGGGGCATGGAAGAGAAAGTGAGAATTAAACTCTTAAAAAAAAAAGAGAGAGAGAGAGAGAGCAGAGTTGTTACCTGTAAGATAAGAGCACTATCTTTAAATGCTCAACTTCTGGGATGCCTGGGTGGCTCAGTTGGTTAAGCAGCTGCCTTCGGCTCAGGTCATGATCCCAGCGTCCTGGGATTGAGTCCCACATCGGGCTCCTTGCTCGGCAGGGAGCCTGCTTCTCCCTCTGCCTCTGCCTGCCTCTCTGTCTGCCTGTGCTCCCTCTCTCTCCCTCTCTCTCTCTGACAAATAAATAAATAAAAAACTTAAAAATAAATTAAAATAAAATAAAAATAAATAAATAAATGCTCAACTTCTATGTGATGATAACCTTCACTCCATGGTAACCTCCTGTACCACAAAGTTCTACATTTCAGCAATTGAAAATAAAAGTATGTCCTTTAAGAACAGGAAGTCAATTATTTCTTTAAGTATGTTATTTTCCTCCAACAAATTAAAGGCGGTTAGTAAATGATGTAGTAGATTCAGTGAGCTAAATGAGCAAAAACCTCTCTTTGAAAAAGTGGCTGTTGCCGTGTGAGGTGGGATGTGGCCCTCAGCAAGGAAAATCTCAAACACAGCCAACTGAAGCAAAATGTTAACAATGCTCCAACATAATGAGACTAAAACATATCAAGGCTCTTGTCAGTGAAAAACCTTTTTTTTTTTTTTTGGTCAACTATTAGTCAGAGAGAAACTCAACCCAGACATTTAAAAAGCTAAGATGACAGGAAGTGGTGGTCAGCCTCTTCCCATCTGCTCTTCAAACTCGAAGCAGGGCATTACTTTCATAACGCTAATGTATTCTTCGGTAATGTCCATTCATCATGTCTACCACAGCTCATGTGTGATTTCTTAATGGGGTCTATCCTGGAAACAGGGACACACCTCCCCTGACCCAAACCACAGCACATTGCCAAGCTCAGGAGAATGTAAAGCGTCATGCTTACCCAGCCCCTCATGGACCCCAGTCTTGTCTTTAGAGTGCTTCCTTTTCCCTCGCTGCTCCAGGCATGGAAGGCCTATTTTTTCTAAATATATCTTCTTGTTGATGAAGAGGAAGAGGACGACCAAAAGAACAATAAAGACCCCAACTGCTGATAAGAAGCCAATAGCTTCAGGAGGAACTGGCAAGAGAACACAAAAGAAAAAAGATCATCACAATGATAATAAACCAACTTTTAGTTCTAACAAGTGATCAAATTTATGTTTATTAATTAGAATGGCAAATACTCTATGAGTTTTAACACTTGCTGGCATTCCCAGGACTGTGTACAGGAGAAAGGAAAAAAAAAAAATACTGTTGCCTGGTACAACCAGCGAGGCTGGTTCTTCAGATGATAGACCTCTATACTTAGGCACTTGTGCTTTTTCCTATCCCCAGCCTAATATTCAGCTTCAAACACAAACTATAAGAAAGATATCTGTCAAGTGGGTTGAGCTAGAAATGGCTGATCAGCGTTATAAAAGCAAGTCCCTTAGCGGCTCCTGGGTGGCATCCGCCTTTGGCTCAGGTCACTATCTCTGGGTCCTAGAATCCAGCCCCAAGTTGGTCTTCCAGCTCAGCGAGCTCAGCAGGCACTCTTCTTCTCCGTCTTCCTCCACCTGTCCCCTTTCCGTTCTCTGTCTCTCTCGGTTAAAAAAAAAAAAAAATACAAGAGTTGAGGGAATTTGGAGGAGGAGATGAACCATGAGAGACTATGAACTCTGACAGACAATCTGAGGGTTTTGAAGGGATGCGGGGTGGGAAGTTGGGTGAGCCTGGTGGTGGGTACCATGGAGGGTACGTATTGCATGGAGCACTGGGTGTGGTGCATAAACAATGGATTCTGGTACACTGAAAAGAAATTTAAAAAAAAGAAAAAAAAGCAAGTCCCTTAAAAACACAACTGCCTAAAACTTAAAAAATAATCACTCGAGACAAACTTTCAGACATCTTCATTTATTAATATTTGCATTTGGAGAAAAATTCATTTCCTGGATATAGTTTTGCAAATCCAACTATGCAATGTGTTGCCAAGGGTGACAAGAAAATTCTAATCCATGTAAGAAAGCAGAAGTATATTTTGACTGGTTAATATTTTGAAACTCTAAAAAAAATGAAACCCCATCTTCCTCCTCATCATCAAAATCTCCTGAGCTTCTGAGCTTTATTTGACTTTGGTTCACTGCTTCACAGTGTACCTTAAAGTGTCCCAGCCATTGAGTTCATCTATGAGGTGCATATACCAGGAAGACAAGAACTAATTCAAGATTGAAGAAGACTTCTGTAAGGGAATGACATTTGAGCTGTGACAACACTCAGTAAAGAAATCCAGAAAGCAACCTGATTAAGGAATTATAGAGCAGGTGTCAATAAGAGTTATTCAAGGGAGCTGGGTATATGGAAAGCTTATGAAAATGAATCTCCTACATGCAGCTTTAATTCTTGGGCAGGTTTAATAGACTGCTAATATGAAGGGATAATATTTACCTCATCCTACCATCCAGATACAGGGACAAAGGATGGTTCAAAAGGGTTCTAATGTCATGGAAAGATAAAGAAAATATAAATGGTACTGCCTCACAGAACCAATCCAGTGGCAAACCAATAAAAGAACAAACAAACAAACAAACAAAAAATAGCAGACAAGATAGTAGCTTGGTACTCTGTAAAATGATAGTAGTGTCTGCTATCACAGTCAACATATACCATGAAAAAAAGTATGTACATAATGATTATTCTCTCTGTCTTCAGAGGAGCATAGGTAGGTAGTAGTGCTTACTGGCATGGGTTCGGCAGTTATACTGACTGAGAGGAAACCACACTCTACCACTAATGATCTGCATGGCCTTGAGCAAATTATTTAACCCTTCTGTGCTTCAGTTTCTGAAGCAATGAAAGGAAATAATAAATACAGCTATATCAAAGATTAAATGTGGTAATGCATGGAAAATAATTGGTGTGGCACCTGACCTATAGTGAGTTCCCAGACCTCACTGTCACCATCATTATCTTTGCAGAGCTGTTAAAATATTTAGGAGCAGTCATTTAAAAAAATAGATGCACCTCTATGTTTATTGCAGCATTATTTATAATAACCAAGATATGGAAGCTACCCAAGTGCCTATCAATTGATAAATGAATAAAGGGGATATGGGGTATATACCCAATGGAAGATTACTAAAGAATGAGATCTTGGCATTTGCAACAACATGGATGGGCCTAAAGGATATTACCCAAGTGAAGTAAGTCAGACTAAGAAAGACAAATACCATATGATTTCACATATATGTGGAATCTAAAAAAACAAAACAAACAACAAAGTAGAAATAGATCCACATGAGGAATTTGAGAAACAAGACAGAGGATGATAGAGGAAGGGAGGGAAAAATGAAACAAAGTGAAACCAGAGAGGGAGACCATCCATAAGAGTCTTAATCTCAGGAAACAAACTGAGGGTTGCTGGAGGGGGAGGGGTGGGAGGGATGGGGTGGCTGGGGGATGGATACTGGGGAGGGTGTGTGCTATGGGGAGTGCTGTGAATTGTGTAAGCCTGATGATTCACAGACCTGTACCCCTGAAACAAATAATACATTCTATGTTAATAAAAAGAAAAAGAGACCCATAAATACAAAGAACAAACTGATGGTTGCCAGATGGGAGGGGTGGGCAAAATGGGTGGAAAGGAGTAGGAGGTACAGGCTTCTAGTTATGGAATATGTAAGTCACGGGGATGAAAGGTATAACCTAAGGAATATAGTCAGTGGTGGTGTAATAGCATTGTATGGTGACAGATGGGAGCTACTTGTGGTGAGCACGACATAATGTATAAACTTGTCAAATCACTATGTTGTACACCTGAAACTAACATAACATCTACATTAACTAAACTTTAATTAAAAAAAAAAAAAAAAAGATGTAGCAGGGGACCTGAGTGATTCAGTCATTTAAGCATCTGACCTCAGCTCTGGTCATGACCTCAGGGTCCTGGGATTGAGCCCCGAGTTGGACTCCAGGCTCAACAGGGAGTCTCCTGTCCCTCTGCCCCTGCTCATTCTCATTCTCCCTCTCTTTCTCTTTCCCTCTCAAGTAAATAAAATCTTTTTAAAAATATCTAGCAGCATTCAAATATGACATACATGCACTGCTTTGTTCACAGTCTGTGCTCTGGACCCTATCTCCATCCCTCTGATCAAAACAATTATCTCTCTGTTTTTGCACCACATACATGTATTTTCAGCTATTTCCCCTTGTAAATACAACATTTTTTTCACCTGCCTTAAAAACGCATCAAATACCTCCCAAACTTTCATAGCCTCTCTTCACTACCACACGTTCCTCAACCGTAGCCCTCTCTCCTTTCCCCTTTGTAACCATCTTCTGAGTACTTCCTATACTCATCTCTACTTTCTTACCTCTGAAGCCACTAGCATCCTTTACCCAGACTCCCATTGATCTCCATGTGCCAGAATTACCCCTTAAATCCTTTCCCTACACAGCAGCCAGGGAAATCCTTCTGAATTACAAGTCTGATTTGCTCAACTGCTCTCCTAAAGCTTTCTGTAATGAAGTGTGCCCCCCCCAAAATATACATCCACCCAAATTTCAGAATGTGTCCTAATTTGAAATAAAGGTCTTTGCATATGTAATTAGGATAGGATCTTGAGATGAGATAGATCATCCTGGATAAGGGAGGTCCTTAAATTTAATGATGAATGCCCCTACAAGAGCCCAAATAGGAAAAGACAGAGAGAAGAAAGCCAGTGAACATAGGAGCAGGGACTGGAGTTACAAAACCTCTAGCTGAGGAACATGGAGGGTTGCCAGCAGCCACCAGGAGCTAAGAGAGAGTCACAGAACAGATTCTCCCTCAGAGATTCCAGAAGAATCAACCCTGCTAACATCATGATTTTGGACTTGTGGCATCAAAAATTAGAAGACAGTGAATTTCTGTTGTTTTAAGCCATAAATTTTCTGAGAATTTGTCTTGGTAACTCCAGTGACTTTCCATTACCCATGGGACAAAATTCAAATTCATTAACTAATTTTATAAAGCCATTCATGACCTACCTAGAGATTTCAGCCTTTATTGCTCATCACTCCCCAACATCAAGCTTTTTATTTTTTTTTTCAACATTAAACTTTTATTGCCAGTATATTCACCTACTTCTGGTCCCCCAAACATAGCACATCTCCAGACCTTTGGATAAGCTATTTCAACTACATGAGGCAAGAGAGGAAAATGCTTACCTCTCTTCTGGCTATTTCCGATATTGTACTTCTTCTGAAAACCTTACTTGTTCCTCCTGACCAGGCTAGATGATTCTACTATGTGTTCCCTGCCACTGCACCCCTGACAGCTTTTCCAACAGTTTTCAAATAAGACATAATTTCATAAGAACTGTACTTCAATTACTCATCGTACTCTCAGTGGCTAACATAGGATAGGGACTCCACAAATAGTTGCTACCTGAATATATGTTAAACTCTTCTTTATTCAGCCATTGATAAATGGACCAGTCAATGAAAACTTCTGGAAAGGAAAGATAAACCCCAAGTGGGTCAGTAACACTAAACAACACAGGATTGGATTTACATAACATTAAGCCTTAGGAAAAAGAGAGCTCATCTATCATTCATATGCAGAAACATTTGCACATAATGTCATTTGTTAATGAAACTAATCTGTTATTTTTGAACAAAGTATATTTTTCCATTAGAAAACAACTTGAGGGCATGGCTGGGTGGCTCAGTTGGTTAAACATCTGCCTTTGGCTCAGGTTATTATCCCAGGATCCTGGAATCAAGCCCTGCATCAGGTTCCCTGCTCACTGGGGAGCCTACTTCTTCCTTTGCCCACTCCTCTCCCTGTTTGCGTGCACTCGGGTGCTCTCTCTCTCTCTCTCTGACAAATTAATAAATAAAATAAAATAAAGCAACATGAGGCTTATTACATAAAATCTGAAAAATATAGAAAAAATTAAGACAACCATTATTAAGATTTTGTGTACTTCCTTCCAGTCATTTTGACTACCGGGAAAATACTAAATTGTCTGTACTGATTTTACCTTTTTGGTTCATAAAACATTTTTATTAGATTAAAAGTTCTACTATTTGTAGAGATGTTAAAGAAAAAAATCATTCATTTATGTAATAGAATATTTTGATAACAATGGGAAATATACAAAAAAAAAGATCATATGGAATCTTACCACCCATCAGTGCTACCTTTTGTTTTTTTCTTACAAATTTTTTCTTAACTATCATCACTGAAATACTATTTTACATGCTGATATTAATGCATTTAATATAAAATCCCTCAGATTCCAGAATGGAAACAACACGAAGAAATTATTCAATATAATCTCCAAAGATGCAAAAAAAAAAAAAAATTGAGGGAATAAATCCTTGTGTTTCTCAAAGTAACTTTGTTTGTTGGAGATGAAATTATTTGTTAACAATAAATTTGGCAGCAGTGAGTTAACTGTGGATGGGTATAAAATTCTAAAGAAGGTGTCCGTATTCTTTACTCATAAAAGCTGTGTAGATATTGCTCCATTACTTCTTAATCTGTAATGTTTATAAATAAGTGTGATGCTGCAGCTGACTTTTTTCTACTTTTTCTTTGGGCAACAGAACGTTTTGGTCAAAATGTTGCTAGAATCTTTTAACACAAAAAGTTTACCAGAGGTTGTCTTTTTGTGAGTATCTTTTGTTGATTTTTTTCTCCCTGGAACCCAGATTTGCCACCAAAATATCTATGGCTTTTGTAAAGCTTGGGAGAGTTTTCTTCAGTTATGTCTTTGGCAATTTCCTCTATTCCAACTGTTCTTATTTCTATATTAAACTGGGTAAGTATTTCTTTGGCTACTGACTTAAAATTTTTCCTCTTTGTTTTTTTTCTTCTGCATTCTGATAGATCTTCTTAAATACAGACCACACACTGTCACTCAAGTAAATAGGTAAAAATATGCTCTTAACCACTACACCATATTAATTACTGTAAACTCTGAATATCTGAGTCAGTGGCACATGGTGGGGCAGGAGGGGGGAATATATTATCTTTTTGCCTCCTTTCAAGTTGGATGGTAGAAAACTCTAGGAATTAGTACACATCTGGCTAAAACAGAAATAAAACTTAGTTTTGCAAGTTTGGTTATTTCAACAACGTTCATGTTCTTCCTAGAATCTATCAATTCGAATTCTATCTTTTTCTATGTGTTTATCGGTACTTAATGGGAAGTCTGAACAGGTGTATAAGGAGCTTCTGGAGAAATACTATGTTAAACTGTAGGTTAGCTTATGTGCTTTCTAGATGAGTAGAATATGATAGCAATGGCTAAGAAGCTGGCAGTGACCCCAGACTTGTAGCAATTGTTTTCCCAGGGTTATACACAAATTGTCCTTTTTTAAAAAATGGTTTAAAATTCCAACACTAATTTAGCGATTCCACTTCTAGGTATACAACCAAGAGAATTGAGAATATATGTTCACACAAAAATGTGCTCATGAATGTTCATAACAGGATTATTCATAATACTGAAAAAGTCGATGTGGCCCAAATGTCTATCAACTGATAAATAAACAAAATGTGATATAGCCATACAGTTATATATCCTGCAATGAAAAATAAAGCACCAGTACATGCTGCAACATGGATGAACCTTGAAAACATGCTAACTGAAATAAGTCAGACACAAAAGGCCACATATCGTATGATTCCATTAAATGAAATGTCCAGAATAGGTAAATCCATAGAGACAGTAAGTATATGAGTTGTTCCCAGAAGGTGGGGGGGGGGTCCTGAAAAGGGGTATGGGTTTTCTTTTTGAGGTAATGAAGTTATTCTGGAATTAGATAGTGATGATGGTTGTGCAACTTTGTTAATATACTAAAAACTACTGAATTTTACACTTTAAGAGGGTGTGAGTTTTATAGAATATGGATTTTATCTCAGAAAGTTTAAATTGCAAATATATCATTTTAATAAAGACTGGAAGAAAATATGAAAAGAATTATAATAATTGTCTTCAATTTGATTGGGAAGTGACTTTCTTCATGTTTAAACATTCTGTAATTTTATGATTCAATATATAGAATTAAAAATAAAAGTTTAAATATTATAGGTTATGAGAACTGGAGTCTGCACAGCTCTAACCCCAGTGTGTAACACTGAACTCAGCAAGCCAACAGCTCCTTCAGTATAAGCCAAGAAGGATTTGATGCTGCATTTGGGTCTAAACAAAATTAGAGACCTTGGCAGGGAAGCTTAAATTCGTTTTGCATCTCATATATACAAACGCTATAGTGAAGAGCAAGCATTACATGTATCATCTGCTACAGATGACAAGGGCACATATGTCATGAAACTTAAGTGCCATCTGCAAAGTAACTCGTCTAATTATTCCAGTGATTGCTAAATTGGAAATTAGAAGGCTATGAAGTTTGGTCACATAGTTTTCTATTGAAAACTTCCTTAAAGTTAAATATATCTCTTATGTTCCACTGGATAGCCCCATCTGTTGATTTTCAAGCAACGGCTCAAGGAGAAGACAGAGCATACAGTGACATAAATAGAGAAGTCTCTGCATGTCACATAGTCACTAGATGTTTGTAAATTTCATTCCATGGTTGTTGAAAAGGTTAAAAAAAAAGGCTAACCAGTTACAGTCATTTGACTCTCAAAAGCTAGAAATAAGATGAGAGAAAGCTGAAATTTTACTTAACAAAATGGTAAGGGGGGATCAGAATTAACTGAGCAAGGACAGCAGAAATAATTTAAAAATAAATTATAAATTCTCAGGAATAAACTCTCTTGGCATCACTTGGAGGAACATTAGGAATTTCATTAAAAACACAAGGAAAGCCTGAGATAAATAGAACTCTACCATCTTTGAGTATCCATCAACCTGAAAGTCCTGTTTTCAGAAAGACAATCTCAGTTTCATTCATCCCTGTAAAAAGTAGCATGACTTTGAACTTGTTTGTATAACGTTCTCAAGCAATGGTTATGCAGCAAAAGTCCCTGACTTGAGCCCAAGTTTGTTCACCTTAGAATTCTGGGATTAATCTAATGCACAGCACAGTAATTACAGACAAAACAGTACTATTAATAAACTTCAAAGCTGCTAAGAATCTTGATCTGAATTGTTCCCACCATAAAAAAAAATGATAATTATGTGACTTAATTGATGGGTTAGTCAATGGTATGGTGGTAATCACATTATAATATATAAATATCTCAAATCAAGGAGTTGCATACCTTAAACTTACACAATGTTACATGTCAATTGTGTCTCAAAAAAAAGTAAATTTTAAAAAAGGATTCAGGATTGCCTGGGCATGACTACATCCTCTTCCAGGGACCATCCACGTGAGGGCTTGGGAAGCCTCCTAGGGAGGACTGTGAACAAAGTCAGAGCAGTGGTAAACTGAGTACAGCACAGGTGTGTGCCAGTCAGGTGGACCCAAGTCAGGATCCTCAGGTGAGGAGGTGACCATAGAAACTACTGAGTTAGATATCAATAGGCTTTGGCTTTGGCAAAACAAGATGTCTTCAAACGTGATTTTGGGACACTAAGAGTTGAGTTCTGGGGCACCTGGGTGGCTCAGTCAGTTAAGGGTCCAACTCCTGATCTCAGCTCATGTCTCCAACTCAGGGTTGTGAGTTCAAACTCCAAGTTGGGCTCCACTACGGAGTTGTTGAGGCCTTTCACCTATAGTTTATGTTCAGACTTTCTTTGCAACTACCAAAAGGAACAGAAGGTAAGAAATGAGAAACTTTTCAGAGTTGAACACCAATGTGCCAACTCCATAGACAGCTACTTCAGTGCATGAGTTTTAATATTAAAATATCTATACAATTAAACTCATATATATCATTAGCTGTGTTTTTATAATCAAATAAGTTAAATAAGTCACTTTTTAAAATGAACATAGAACAACTTGAACTGAGGGCTTTAATTTTCCTTTTTTCCTTTGGTAATACCTCTAGAACTAAAAATAATAATAATAATCAAAGAACAAAGCTTTTGATACTTAGCATATTGTTTTTCCAGTCTCTAAATTTGAGGCTAGTTATTATAACCTCAACAACCTTCATGGACAGTCAATCATTTTTCTAAAAATTTCTAGGACTAGGAAATGCAAAATATTTTATATAAAATACATTTTTTAAAGAAAAATGGGTATTTCTACTTAAATTTCCTTCCCAGTAATAGCTAACCAGGATATGTTAAACCACATAGTCAAACAAATTCTTTGGAAGGAAAAAATAGATCTTTCAAAAAATGGCTTAATGAAACCTAAGTGAGACTTTAACATGTTCCAAAATAAAACATAGCAACATATGGAGTCACTAGCAACCAATCATTTCTCAAAACAGTTGAGAACACAGCATTTGGGGGTATACACGGGGTGCTATCTTTAATATAATAATATATGTGTGTTGAAATGTGTCCATCTTCTTCTGAGAATTAAGTAACCTAACCTGTCTTCTTTACATGTTTAAAATGTTAATTCTCCCTTTGCATTAACACACACACACACACACACACACACACACACTTCTAGAAGCCAAGAATGATCAGCAGTCTTGCTCTCCTTTCCCTTAATGCTCATATGGTTGGCTCAGAAGAAGCATTTAAAGTGGATGAAAGTGGATGAACTGTACCAACAGGTCCATGGAAGGAGACTTTGAGACTTTTCTCACCTGTCTGAGTTTCCCTGAGCACTTGAGCTATTCTCCACTGTCTCCAACCTCTCCATTTCCCCACATCTTCCCAGAAGAGAAAGAGGATAGAAAAGAAGCAAAAGGAACTAGATAATGCTGATGATTTATAAGGCTGCAGTCAACATTTTTGGATTGTTGGGTTTTTAATGGCATACTTACAGGATTGAATTTATCTGAATAGTTTATGGGCATTATACAATTTATATGCCATTTGTCAAAAAAAAAATCAATCAGTTAGCATGGATATCATATCATTATAACTTTAACATTGCTGAATTTAAATTAATTGTATGATAAAATTAGAAACATATGCCTAATTAAAACATGTCATGTTGAGACATCAGAGAATATACCTGTATATCACTGTGGTGGCGTGGTTGTTGAATCAATGTGGCAATTTAGCTTTAAAGCACAAAGAGAATATTTTTATAAATGAGAGAAATTGAGAGACAAGTCTACTTCAGGCAGACAAAATATCAAAGAAAGATATCCAACTTTCTTCAACTCTCCAAAACAAATGCATTTGGAAAGCATTTGGACTGAAATATAATTTTGATTTGTTTATAACTTCTTTATTTTTCAACTCACAGAAGACTGCCCACACAGTGAGACTGAGGTTTTAACAAAATTATTTTTTACCAATTCAATATCCTCAAAAAAAAATACTTTTGCTTTCTGTTTAGTACAGTTAACTCTTTTTTAAAGATTATTATGAAGACTTCAAATTTTAACTTTTGACCCCAAAAAGTAGTATGTAGAGTTTTATGCTCAAAGACTAAGCAGCATATGGGACATCCAGAGCTAAGAAGACTTAAAGGTCTTTTAAATGCCCAGTTTCTCAGACAATCTATTTTTGGGTATTCAGAAAGTTATCTATCCACAGAGACACAAGTTCACCCTGTTAGTAAGAATTTTCTGGGTACACTGAAAACCCACTGACAGTTCAGCTAAGAGCATGAAGTGTAGTTCTAACAGTAAAATCAATTATCCAGCATTAGCCTGGTCTAAAGTTCAGACCACATGTAGCCATTTAGGTAACAACACTGAACAAAATTATCACCGTATTCACATAAAATAGCTGTGTTTTACCTATTCTAATTCCATAGTAGAAAGTTAGAATTTTCTCTGGAATTAATTTCTGAATAAAACCCCCCTCCAAAACAGATGGGATTCTAATCGATTCTCATATTTCTCTACTAGAAGCACTTACTGGTTGTTTCTTCATTTAAAAAAAAAAAAAAAAGGAAAAAAGAAAAAAAAACCACCAGCATAAATTGTCTGTTTTACTGTCTGTGCTAATTTCATTTCATTATATCCTTGGAGTAAGCTATTATTTTCTCACTGGTTCCCATGGCATTCTTCATTATCAGCTGCTAATTGTCTAGCATTCACACAGGACTGTGAACTAAGTAGGCTGCTGCGTGGGCTGAAGTTCTAGGGGAAGCTGAACAGCAAAAGGATTCTGCATTGTTATTATTGTGACACATTAGAAAGTTTCCACCCACTTACGTGCCCACATCACTCTGCTGCATAGCGTCCCTACCCAGAAGGGCTGTGCACTGAAACACAGGAGGCCATCTGCACTAGGCATGCCACTTGATAATTACTGCACATCAAGGGAAGATTACATGGGGTCAAACCGTTGTAGGCCTGAAAGCCAGGGGTCTGGCTCCATGTGGTAGGCATGAGTACTGATCTTAAAACACAACTATGACAGGTCTATCTAAAAGGGGTCCTTTATTACCAAACTTGAGCAGAAGTACCTAACTCAGGCCAATTACTCCCTCTAACCTCTCCCCATTTACCCTTCCAACATCGAGGCCAATTTAGAGATTTAAACATTTTGTGAAAGACGCAAAAATATCAGAGACTTTATCAGCCAATTTTGAGATGCACTGCTCCTTGACATTATTCCCAATGGAAGCTTGGATATCTGGAGCTAATTACATTTGACCTTATAAATTCAGAATGTGCCAAACAAAAGCTACTAGAAGAGCCAAAACAACATGCAACATTTTACACATTTAGGTCAAGAGGGAGTTGTGAAAGTCTCTTAATTAGCACAGCAAACAAGGACTAGAGAAGTAGGGCTTTGAGGCACAGAATATTAGTGCTTTTATTCTGGCTCTTTGTAGGCACCATATTGCAAAGTCTTGTGCAACAAAGCTCTGATTTCATGGCATGCTATGTACTGATCACTTTTACCAGAAAATTTTGCCTCTTGAGACACCTGTGTCTCCTCCAGGCACACTTGCTTAAGGTAAGAGCTACCTCACCAGCTCAGGGTCATAGGGAGTTCAATTTCTTTCATGGGTTAACCAGGATCATTCTGATGCTGTAATACATGAAAGAGATAGGCTGATGGGTTCAAGCTGAACCTCAATTATTGGTGCATCTTTGTGAGGCCACCACCATCCAAATACTATTCCGGGGCTTAATAATATGATATTTAAAGTTTACCGTAAGATGCTTAGACTTTGAGGATTAGGTCATTATAATTAAATCAGCCAGAGGCTAGGGGCGCCTGGGGGCCCAGTTAGTTAAGCATCTGCTTTCGGCTCATGTCGTGATCCCAAGGTCTTGGGATCGAGCCCTGCATCAGGCTCCCTGATCGGCTGGGAACTTGCTTCTCCCTCTCCCTCTGTCTGCCACTCCCCCTGCTTATGCTCTCTCTCTCTCTTTCTCTCTGTCAAGTAAATAAATTAAAAAAAAAAACCTTTAAAAATCAATCAATCAATCAACCAGAAGCTATAAGGCACAAGGCAGAGTAAATATAAAAAAGATTTTGGCGGGCACCTGGGTGGCTCAGTGGTTAAGCCTCTGCCTTTGGTTCAGGTCACGATCTCAGGATGCTGGGATGGAGCCCCACATCAGGCTCTCTGCTCAGCAGGGAGCCTGCTTCCCCCTCTCTCTCTGCCTGCCTCTCTGCCTACTTGTGTTCTCTCTCTGTCAATAAATAAATAAAATATTTAAAAAAAAAAAAAAAAAAGCTTTTGGCCCTGAGTTAGGAGGTTCGGGTCCAACACTGTACTACCTAACTCTATAACCCGGGATGATGTGACGTCCTGAGGGCTGGGCTGGGTGACATCTATGTGCTTTTTCCACCAATAAGATATGTGATAAATCAGGACCCCAACTTTTTTTATTATAATGATTATTCCTGGGCCAGGAACTAAAACCAACTTGTATCTACAGAACTACAGTCAATCTTCTATCTGGGGGTGGCTCCACTTAAGATGAAATTATAGGTAAAAGGGTTGCCTGGTGAGCAACGAAAAAGGAGCATGAAAAGTGGGATCTTCCTGAGGGCTATTTCCACCCCTGAATGCGGAAACGACCTAGGTCCCTTCTCCCAAAGACACTCTTGCTCAGATCCCAGAATGGTCCTTTAAACTCAGAATACCCAAACCTCTGGGCAGAGCCAGAACCTACATCACACATCCTTATTCTTCAACTTTTCTTTCTTCATGCCTAAGTCATCGCCAGCATTTTCTGATTTAGGCTTCTCTTCTTATCACTTCACCCACTCTCTTGGAGCTCCACTTCTCTGTTCACCTCTCAGAGTTTTTTATTCCTCAAGAATCTGTGTTGAGGTTCCATTCCTTCAGATGGTGTGTATATTCTCATGGCTTCAGCTGTCACCAAGGGCTACAAAGTGTGTGTCTCTAAGCCCAAACTCTAATCTGACACACAGATCTCTTCCAGGATGTCCTGCAGGCATTCCCCCAAATTACCAAGCCTAGGACTTAATGCATTATCCTTTCCAAAAGCCTTCTTAAACCTCAGAAGTCCTCACCATTCCATTCTTAGTGCTTGAGTCAGACTCTTACCAGGCTGAACCTCTGCAAAGATTCCAAATTGATATCTGCCTGCCTTCTTTCTTTTTTTCCTTCTTTCTTTCCTTCCTCCTTCCTGGTGTTTTTTATGAAAGCCTAATTCAAGTTTCAATTCTCTAATTTCTTAAAAATACAATTTGGAGCTCTGCTGAAGAGGACAGAGCTGGGCTAATTTACTTTATATTTGTTAAGATTTTATTTATTTATTTGAGAGAGAGAGAGAGACACAGAGATAGTCTGTCTCTCAGAGATAGTCTGTCACAAGCCAGGAGGAGAGGGAGAAGCAGGCTCCCTGCTGAGCAGGGAGTTGGATGTGGGGCTGGATGCAGGGCTCGATCCCAGGACCCTGAGTTCATGACCCAAGCCCAAGGCAGCTGCTTAACCAACTGAACCACCCAGGCATCCCTGGGCTATGCTACTTTAATAATAAACTTACAGGATAGTGAGGTTCAGATTGAGATCATTTCATGAACATGGTTGAGCACTGATTATTACACACACATGCACACCTAGGCTGGATACTGCCAGATTCCCCATAGCACCAACCCATTCTACAACTCCTAACAGAGTTAGCCATACGAACCACAGACCTACATATATACATCATGCATAAAAGATTCCACCACCTCAAGATTAAGACTCCAACTATTACCATAACATTTGAGACCCCTTCCAAATCAGCCCCAAACCACCTTTCTAGTCTGGTTACTAAACATACCTCCCAGGTATACTATACTTGGCTTTACTAGATAGATACTCACTGTTCTCTAAACCTGTCATGTATTTTCAAACCTCTGTGTTTTCTCAGAATAATCCCTCTCCCTGGAATGATCTTTTCCAATAGGCAAAATCCTGCCCATCATGTAAGGACCCACCAGGAAGACAACTGCTCTGCAAAGCCCATCCCTGTCCCACCAGAAAGACCAAATGACTGTGTCCTTTGTGGTGCCTGTATCTTTAAACCTAATTCAGAGTGTTGCACCATTGTTTGTTTATTCTAGCTGTGATTCCCCACTAGACTGTAAATCTACTAAAGCCAGAAATGGTGTCCTCTTTTTTCATCTTTATATTCTTGATGCTTCACTCAAAATAGACCCATAATGCATGCTAGTTTAATTAAATTAACAAGTGTAACCTCCAAGATTATGTTTTATATTAAATTACTGATGGGCTTATTGCATATAAACAATCACTGAATTAGAGTATGGAATGAGATAAGTCTCTGGAAGATTCCTTACAAAAATAAATCCTGTGTATGGTATGTCCTATGGGCTCCAAAAAGCATATTGTTCTGCCGCTCTTTTATTATGGTTTAGGCACATCAGTGTTTGGGGGCCTGCAGTTAGTACACTAACTAGCAAATGTGCAGGCTGGGAAAACAACTATCTTAAAACTGTTTATTTAGAAGGAACCCTGGAGGACACCGATGCAGTCGAAACTTCATTTTACAAAAATAAAGGGAAAGCCCGAAAAAGACCCAAAGATCTATCCCAAACACCCAAAACTATGGTAGCAGAGCTGAGACAAGGGCCCAGTTTTTCCCATGCATTCCAACAGTTCTGACCTCACCTCTCTCTGCTGCTTCTCCCTGAAATCTTCTCATAGGATCACAGCATCTTTGCAGTAGCACACTTCTCCTCACTAAGAACCTCCTACATCTCACTCAGTGAAGGAGTCCAGTATGTATTAACTTTGAGTGACAGCCAGCAGCATCTGTTTGAACACTTCTGGTGGTGGGGAAACTCATACTCTGTCAAGCAAGCCATTTCTTCTCTGTCCATGTCTTCTGCGTAGACATTTTTCTTCGCAGAGAAAGCCAGCATCAACCCTGTCAATAGCTGAAGACAGCACTTATGCCTCCCCAACTTTTCCTCAAACCTAAAGAACTCCAAGTTTCTTCAACCACTCCTCAAAACATAGGGTTGAATCTCTACCATTTTACTTATTGTCCTCTTCCCCCACAGAATATGACCTAGCCCTAAACAGCTTTTGGTTTTAGAAGGAGAACAGAAATAAAGCCTTTGAAAAAAAAAAAATCCTTTGAATATAAACCATGAGGACTCTGGACTCTGGGGACCAAACTGAGGGGTGGGGGAAGGGGGTAACCAGGCAATGGGTATTAAGGAGGGCACATGTGGTGATGAGCACTGGGTGTTATACGTAACTAATGAATCACTGAACACTACTTCAAAAACTAATGATGTACTATATGCTGGCTGATTGAACATAATAACCAAAATTAATTAATTAAATTGATCAAAAATTAAAGAAAAAAGAAAAATGTCCTTTGATGCCTGTACCTCTATTTTTTTCAGGGCAGAAGTGTTACTTTCTTCAGCTCTACACAATGTCTGAACAGTAATATGCAGGACTGATCCACAGAAAACATTACCTGAGAATATACTGTTTTCGAATCAGTTTATATTTGGTAGAGTCAAAAGGAGGATAAACTATAAGCATTATGCAAGTATCCAGGAAAATAAAAAATTCTGGGTACACATTATCCTAGAACAGAAGCAAATCAAACTAAAATGTCTCAGAATGCATGAAAACATCTCCAGATACTCCCTCCTATTTTTCTCCCTTCAACTCCCATCCCGAGTTTAAGAAAACAGTCACTGAAATATCAATTCAAAACCAAAAATATTCTGTATGTAACTTTGATAAGATTGTAACTACCCAAACTCCTGCAGAGATTCTGTTCTAGAATCCTACTGTGAGTAGAAAAACAAAAGAAGAAATTTATTTCTTGGTTTATGTAACATCTCTCCCAGCTAAACTTTCATTATTTAAACCTAGTGGAGTCCCATTTTGATAACACCACTGATATCTCCACTGAAGAGAGTAAAGATTGAATAGAGCCTGTTCTCCCGCATGGAAAACCAACCTGCTCACTGAGCTACCATTCATGACTGCGCTGGATTTCAAACTCCAAGAAGTTTAATAAAGATTTTCAAGGAAGGCTTCACACATGGAAAACTTATTGCACATAAAACAAGACTTGAAGAAGGGGATATAAAGAGCAATTGTTGTAAAATGGGAAAAAATTTAAAGGAGGCTGAGTGACATAGCAAGAAACATTCCAGCAACTTGACTTTAAAACAACCCATTTTCTACATCTATGATCAATGCCTTATCTTATTAACAGTTCTAAAATAAAAAATAAGACTAATATCTGAAACGTGTAATTTACATACTATACCTTGTCAAATTAGAGCAAGGTAGTACGCTCTGCCAATTTTTGAAACATCTTTAATATTAGTAAACAAATTAGTTTGACTAATTAATAATTCTGTATATATGGCCAAAGAAGCCTTGCCTGGCAAAGGCAAAGAACCTCTTCTGCCCTTGGATGAATTTCATCTGGCTCCAGATATTTTCTGAAATGCCTGTTGACTTGCCTTTAGATACCATCTTTAAGATAAATCATTTCAATTTTCTAAACTAGAAATTAAGGACCTGTCCCATGCTCCATTGAGATAGACGTATCGGCACCTGCTATGGGGGAAGGAGTACATTTATAGCCTTGGTGATGGGGTCCTCCACCTGAGGGATATAGATGAAGACTGGGGAGGGGGCACTAAATGAGCCATAGGGCTAAGAAGAAAAAGGGGATTCTATTTAAGTTGGTAAGGGGGAAGCTCCAAGCTAGAGCAAGAGAGGATACAATGAGAGGTGCCGAGCAGGAGGCTCTATCTTGTGGAAGCAGGAGCAAACTGGAAGAAAGGAGAAGGATCAAGAACTTCTCAAAAAGCCACTAAGGATTACAGAAAAAAACCCCAGGTTGCAGAGAAGAACAGGGTGAAGAATGCAGATTTCAAAGATTTAAAAAAAAAAAAAATGATCACCCTTTGCCCAAGACAAAGAATAATCTGAAGCATGAAGACATCAATATAGAGCTGAATTAGTACTGATTTGTATGTGAGCCGTTGCCTTGATGGTGAAGCTGTGAATCCCAGAGCTCTTGGGGATCCTGTGATGATGGAGTGTCTCATAAGGGGCCAGTTAAGGACTTATAAGGTCCCCAGCAGTGGCCAGTCGAAGGCAGGGCCACAGGTATAGGGAGAAGTGCTGATGTGTATATAGCATGACCATGACCATGCAGACAACCATTTAAACTTAGAAAGGCAGAGAACATTATCTTCAACACCATCAAAGATGTGTCTGTCCTGTAGATCCCAACTAAGAGAACAATAAATGGTCCTACCCCTCCCCATGGTGACAGGCCATTCCAAACTTTCCCTCGGATCATAAAAGTCTCCTGGCTCCAAAAAGGTGGTACTTCTGCAAGAGAAAGGAGAAAGTATCTCTGCCGAGGCCTGAGCAGCCCCTCCTTTCTGTGGAAACTTCGAGGGCCCATGGTGGCTACGTAGGGAACTGTTCTGCAGGCCCTGGCCTGAGTGGAAGGCAAAGGTTCACACAGTCTGTCTGGGACTGTTCCAGCAACACTGTCCCCAAGACAAGCACAACATACAGACCTTGTCAGCTACTTCTGGTTATCAGTCTAATAAACAGACAACTGGTCTGAGGAGGATTCCAGGGAAGCCTGCCACCCCTACATTGGTTACAAAAGGGAAGCCTGGTAGGGGGCAAATGCAGAAGAAGCCAAGCAAGATTTGAATCTCCAGGGAAGCTACTCAGAGCAAAGGCAAACAAAATAATAATTATTATAGTTTACACTCACAAGGCATTGCCTATGCGCCTGGCACTTTATATTCATTTAAAACTTACAGTCCTCTGAGGTTGGGACTATTATTATCCTCACTTAATAGATGACAAAGAAACTGAGGTTTGGTGAGTAACTTATCCAAAGTTGCAGAGCAGTCAGTGTCGGAGCCAGGATTTGACCCTGGCAGTCTGGCTGGTGTCCCCAGTTTTAATCACTCCACCATCCCGTCTCATCATGGATTTTCTGAGGCTAGAATGCAGTGAACACTGTCAGCAGGGGCTCAGGTAACTGTGAAAAAAACAGTTTGGGTGCAAAGTCCTGAGTAGAACAAGAATTTAGAAACAAAGACATACATAGGGGTACCTGGGTGGCTCAGTCGGTTGGGTGTTTACCTTTGGCTTGGGTTGTGATCTCAGGGTCCTAGGATCAACCCAATGTCAGGTTCTCTGCTCTGCTCCTCCCCCTGCTCATGTTCTCTCTTTCTTGCTCTCTCTCTCTCTCAAATAAATAAATTAAATCTTTAAAAAAAGAAGAAGAAGAAGTAAAGATAGAGGGACTGAGGCCTCAGCCTTAGCCAACTGATGTGAAAGGAGAACACAGGAAATAAAAGAGGAGGTCATCTCAGGGGTAGAGGAGAGAGAAGTCAGAAACAAGTGCCAACCCCAAAAGGAGGATGCTCATGAAAAAATGTGTAACTGTGACTTAATGCATCTGTTTATTCTATATATTCCATTTATCTTCAGAGATTCCCTGCCACGGTTAGAAAAATTATCATGCACATAAACAGATGACTGCAATAAATATGGTAAGAAACTAGCATTGCCAGAGAAGTTAAAAGGGGGAAAAAAAAAGAAGGAGAAAGGCTGCTAATCCTAAAATTGGGAGTTGAAAATCCCCCATATGACATCAGCCTACATTGTCCTAGAAAAGGATGACAGAAAGCTGGCTCTGGAACTTCTGTTTGGCGATGGCCATTCCACCACAAGGAACAGGAGGGCAAGAGCCTAGATAAAGGGGTCCAGGAAGATGCCTGGTCGTGGTCCTCCTGCTGCTCCTCATCTTCTTCATCCTTAGGTGCTGTTATAGATTGAATTGCATCCCCCCAACATTCATATGTTGAAGTTCTAACCCCCGCACCCCAGACTGTGACCCTATTTAGAGATAGGGTCTTTAAAGAGGTCATTAGGTTAACATGATGTCTTCTGGCTGGACCCTAAGCCCCTATGCTGATGTCCTTATAAGATGAGCAGGAAATTCAAACACAGGCATGTGTGTGCACAGAGAAGACCAGGTGAGACAAGGGGAGAAGATGATCACCCAGTGGCCAAGGGCTGAAACCTCAGAATGAAACAAACCCTGCACACACCTTGCTCAGGACTTCCAGCCTCCGGAACTGGGTGACGATACATTCCTGCTGTTGAAGCCACCCCCTGGGTGGTATTTGTTATGGCAGCCGGAGGAGACTGATGCAGCTGTCTTCCCTTGAACTGCATGTATACACGTAAGAGAATTAGTAGCTGTCTTACTGAATAAACATGTTTGTTTCTGACCCTAAAACAGACTGACTCTTGGGGCCTAGAGGAGATTGTCCATCTAGTGGGGACAGAGGAGAAAATGACTGAAGTCCTGCAGGCTTCTGCAGCCAAACGCCTAAGGACCAGGACCCTTCAGTTCATGTCATTCATCTATCCTTCATGAACTACCTCAAGGTCCCTTTAGATTCTGTTTCCATGTTCTCACGGTTCCCCAAATTCAACTGTAACACTACACCGAATTTATCTTCACCAAATACCATTTGTACCATGTTGCTCTTACTCAGCTGGTGTTAATGGTCAATCCATGTTGCTACAAAATAAAGCCCATGTTCCTCTTAAGTCTACATGTGGTCCAACTCCAAGCAATCTCCCAAGCTTATCCCACTATGGGAAACTCCTAGTAAAACAAACTAGCATCCTTACCTCATGGCTCTGGGTAGAGTGGTACTTGTCCACTTCCAGGTTCCTAATCTAATCTCTCCCTAAGAATGCCTTCCTACTCCAAGTCCTCTCTTACCTGTCTCCTCCCAGCCAACTATGAAGTTGAACTATATAGCACTTTCACACCACCTACCTGGGTGAACATTGAATACCAGGCAAGCTGGGCAGCTCTGTATAGCTAAAACATTTCAGCATTGTGAAGACCTTGAGGGTAAATGTCCCTACCCCACCCCCAATCTCATAAAGCATTTGTCATGGTGTTTGGGTACAGTACCATTCACTAAACACCAGGAAAGGGGTAAGAGAGAAGTGTGTAAAGAGATCGTCTGTAGCAGTCCTACCCTGTTTAAGCATCTTATTTCCTAAAAGTTTCTTTATCTTTAGATAACTGAGAATTTAAACTAAACTTACAAGCTAGATGTGTGTGATCTCTTCCCTTCAAGTTTCCTCCCTGTGATACTGTGTGTGTGTGTGTGTGTGTGTGTGTGTGTTTGTGGCTGGATGCAAGGAGGCTTGGAGGAGGCATCAGATGAAAACATGAGTGGGTATTCCTCACTGTACTCCAATGTCCCCAAAGGCAAGCACTCATATATCATATTATCCACCCCACTACCTGTACAAGCAAGTGATGGATAGGGTCATGTGAACAGACAGAGTCTAAGTTTGCCCATAAACGTGATTCTGGAGTTTCCACTGTCACAGCAAGGAGAAGTTTCCATTCTTCCTTTTTCCTCCCGTTCTCTGAACCAACAAACCCAAAAGCTATATCACATCTGGGCAGCATAGTACCTCATAAGAATGTTCACTTCTTTCATCTAAAGAACAATATTTCTGAAGGGCCATATGTACCCCAATGTTCATAGCAACAATGTCCACAATTGCCAAACTGAGGAAAGAGACAAGATGCCCTTCAACAGACGAATAAATAAAGACGATGTGGTCCATATATACAATGGAGTATTACTCAGCCATCAGAAAGGATGAATATCCAACTTTTGTATGAACATGGATGGGACTGGAGGAGATTATGCTGAGTGAAATAAGTCAAGCAGAGAGAGTCAATTATCACATGGTTTCACTTACTTGTGGAACATAAGGAATAGATGGGGACATTAGGGGAAGGAAAGGAAAAGTGAATTGGGGGAAATCGGATGGGGAGACAAAGCATGAGAGACTGTGGACTCTGAGAAACAAACTGAAGGTTTTAGAGGGGAGGGGGAGGGGTGTGTGAGCCTGGTGGTGGGTATTAAGGAGGGCACACATTGCATGGAGCACCGGGTGTGATACATAAACAATGAATTTTGTCAACAAATACTTCAGTGATTTTAACCAAAAGTGCAAGAGAGATAGAGCATAGGTAGAAGTTGACAACTTTCATACAAAATCTAAAAGCTAAGTAAGCCTTATAGCTCTCAAGTCACTTATTTTCAGGGGACTTCCCTTCATGAATGGCAAGATAAGGAAGTTAGTCTTCTGAGGTAAAGGGTCTACCTTCACTTTTCCAGAACTTACTTAATCCCTTAACTCTGCAAACAAAAAGCTGTAAACTGCCAGAGAGGGTTGCTATTAACACTGTGCTTGCCCCCAGCGATTCTGAATGATAACCAACGTTGAAAATCATGATGGAATACTATTTCAAAGCCAAATTAGTTTCAAGCAGAGGTAAACTTTGAAGCTCTTGCAAATGGAAACACAAAGACATCGTGGCCCACTGGGAAATCCCACCTAACCACCACCAGGGTAAGTCATAACATTTTTCCTGGCACACTCATTTCTGCTGGCTTTGCTGTCCACAAGACAAATCCACACTTCAGCTGGACAGCTGCTGAGGAGACTTTTTTAGTGCTTCCAGATTTACCAATGGGAACACTTTATTCAGACTGAACAAAACAAAGACGTGTGTGTACACCTTGTGACAAGAGGTAAAATGCTGCTATTTTTAGGAAACCTGAAAACGGGCCGAATTGTGACAGGAAGGGAACAAGCCAGGCCCAGCAGCCTGAGGGTAATGGAAAGATGCCAGGGACAGTGGCCAGACGTGTGACCCACTCTCCAAGGGACTCAGCCACCATCCCAGGCCAATGTCCTCTGCCTTCTGAACAGCTGAAACCAGGGCTGTGGGAGCAGCCCCAGAATGCAGAAGGGAAAGGGGTGGGACAGGGAGCAGAGGGGAAGTTCTAGGAGGGGGAGGGACGCTGGGTGGGGGTGATGGAGAGAAAGAAGTGGCAGGGGAGAGAGGGGGAAAGGAGAAGATAGAGGTACAGCAACACCAGAATTTCCTCAAATGCAAACTCTCTAGTGAAACTCAGGGGCCATAACGCCAGGACACCACCCATCTCATGCCTAGTGAAATACCTAGTATTCTCTGACATTGCCCCTGGATGAACAGGGAACACGTAATCTGCCCTGGGGAGCTAGGAGTCAATCACGTTCAGTTGAGAATATAATGCTCTACCCTACCCATCCCTGAACAGCCGGAACAATTTTAGAACAATCTGCTGTCAACTTTTTCACTTATACTAAACCATAGTTACCAACGCTCTTCTGTTTGCTAGGAAATCATGACAGAATATGATGACTCCTCAGGCATTACTATGGAAACCTTAAAACTTCCACTAGAAACCATCAAAAAAGGCAGCACATAACCCCATTCTGACTTTCCATCACGATTCTCTCCAAGGAAGAAAACTGAAAATTAGATGGATTCATTCCGAGTTCCCTTTTCCAATCAAACAGATGGGATTTAGATAAGCTCTTAAAGCAAATTGTGATTCATATAATAATATGTAAACTTATCTCAAATCTCAGAGGCTTTTTCTAAAGAACATTCTGATAATTAAAACGTTCCTGTACATCTTGAATTCCATTAAAGCAATATAGTTAAATAAAGGCTCTCCCAGAGAAAATATTTCCAAGCTCTGGCCAATGGACCAGAATATTTGTGCCCTTTGCTCAGTTTATTAAACACTGGTGATTACGAAAAGTGTAACACTAAGAATGGGTAGAGCAAAATTTTTCCTATGTCTTTGTTTAATGGGTTTCAAAGGCACTCAAAAGAATATGTATATAGAAAGCGCCTACTCTGTGCTCACCATAATGCAAGGAAAGATAAGAACTAAGCACAATTATTATCAGAAACCTCCCTCTAAGTCTGTTGATTTAGGATCTACATGAGACAATATTCAGAGGAAAGTTTCAAATTCACAGGCCAAGCACCTTCCCAGTGAAACTCCATGTTGAAGAGAAACTAACATGCATCCCGCTCCTAATGCATGCCAACCCTATACTTACAGGGTCACATGGTCAGTTCCACCCCCCCCATAACCTTACTAAATTGGTTTTATTACCATCAATGATGCAGATCATGACACATAGGCTTAGAGAGATGGAGTGACCTGCCTGCTGGTCACAAAGCCCTGGTCAGCTGGAAAACCAGGACTAGGCCAGCACCAGCCACGAAGTGGTAGGGTTTTTCTCTAGCCAACAATGGAATCCTAACCCTGGCTAAAAGGTAAAGCTGGAATTTGATGAAAAGATATGCAAAGTCCACAGATTACAAAGAAAATAGAACAATAAGATGAAAAAACAGAATGAGGGCAGTTTGGGCACGTGGACAGGAGCAGTGACACTATTATCAACACACATAAGCTCTGATTATTGGGGGTCTCTGAGTGTCTGCAGGAGGGGCAGGCAGACCTCTTAGCAAGAGCTGCTGCTTGATACAAAGTAACACCCAAACTGCCTGCAATGGGGAGTGGTGATTCCCCTGGGCAAAATTAAGAGGAAGGAAGGAATGGACAGTGAGCAAGCAAAAATATTCTTAGACTTGAGTGCCTGAGTGGCCCAGACAGTTAAGTGGCTGCCTTCAGCTCAGGTCATGATCTCAAGATCCTGGGATCAAGCCCTTGTGTGGTATTGGGCTCCCTGCTCAGTGGGAAGTCTGCTTTCACTCTCCTGCCCCTCCCCCCACTGATGCTCACATGCACACACATGCTCTCTCTCTCTCTTTCCCTCTCTGAAACAAATAAATAAAAATCTATCAAAAAATATTCTTTCACTCAACAGTGTTAGAGCTCACTACAGTAAAATTGTAGTAATTTGCCCAGGCCGCCCAATTTTAAACTCTAGTAGATACATTGAATGTTCATTCTGTTAGTCACAAATGAATTCAATTGAGCACAGTCAGCTTCAAGCCACTGAGTTTTAGATCTCAAAGGAACCTCAGAGGTGAATTAGAACAATTCTATCACTTTACAGATGAGGAAACAGAATACCGTACAAGTCTCCACAAACCAATTAGTGGCAGAACCAAGAAAACTGAGCTCACCCCGCTCCCGAGCAGACCCCCTGTCCACGAAGCTGTATCTCATGCTGCACTGTCATCCCCTTGGCATCTGATACAAGGCAACTCAATGTATCCGACAGCACATTGTACCCACCAGTGTCGTCCTAAACCATACCCCTTCCTGACATTTCCATCGCAGAGTCATGCTTCAACTCTGGAGCTAACATGGCAGCTTTGGATTTAAACATTCATAAAACACTCCATGTTTTCAGTCATTAGAGAGTCTCCCTCAGGCTGAGTCACCCGTTTAAAAAAAAAAAAAAAATTTTTTTTTTTTAACCTAACTAACACTGAATGGGTGCCTGCTGCTTTTCTGGATACTTTTTCCCCGCCCTGAGTCCTTTTTAAAGCTATTTACATACAGGTATGTAAGAAGGTAAGCCCAGAATTATTTAAAGAAATAGAAAATCAGGAAGTACCTAAATGTCAAACATTGAAAGAAGGGTTGAGTCAAACGATAATATCTCTATGATTTTTAGAAAGATTACACAATCATTAAAGTTATTGGCATGGAAATACCTCATGCTACATGGTTGAGTGAAAAATTTATACAGAATATGCAAAATTTATGCAAAGCATATACAGAAAATACACGCAAAATCCCGTATTTCCATAAAAACAATAGCAATGTACATACACGAATGCATGCACATCTATATACATACATATATATGGACATACACTTATATATATACATACCACATGTAAAATTGGTACCAAAATGTTAATTTGGGAGCTGGGGGGAGTGAAACAAAGATGATTTTTCTAATTTCCCCCTTATTTTGTATTTTTGTAATTTTTCTACTATAGAAATTTATTTTACCTCAAACTGAAAACTAGTTTTTTCTAATGCTCAAACGACTGGCCATGTAGACAATCCTAGATGTGTCTGGTCACCTAAATCTCACTATCCACACCAAGCCCACCCAGACGGAAGAAACCCAGGCCCCCAGAGTCTGAGCAACTGTGGACCCCCCGGCCACAAGTGGCTGCTTTCTCCTGGGAAGGACCACACAGTGAGCACCCTCAGAGCACAGGAGGGAGGGCAACGTGGTGGGGGAGAGAACCTCTCACCTGGAAAAGCCAACTTTGCTTTGTTATTCCCAGCACCTCCTTTGTTTCAGGGCTCACGGGTGGACTGGAAGAGTTTTCGCACCCTTAGACTGTCAAGAGATAGTAATTGCGCTGTCTGTCCCCACATCTAGGGATGGGCGGGGAAGGGTGGAAAAGACAGGTTCAGTGATTTTCCTTTGTAATTTCAGGGGCACTGAGTGATAGTGCTTGTTCCAGATGCAGGTGCCCTCTTTCCAAGGCCACAGTCTTTACGAAAGCAGACAGTGAGAAAGGAGCTTTGTGGCTTGTCCCTTCGTCTTCACCCAGCTCTCATCTCTAACAGGCAGCATGGTGATTTAACCGTCAAACACTAGGGAGCACAGCTTTCAAGAGGCTCCAAAGACCACTCCATAAACCAAAAGGGGAATATAACAAACAAACAAGGGCCTGAAAGCTTTTGTGTTGCCATAGCAACTAGACTAGCTTTCCTACACTCACAGGATAAAAACTACTCCACTAAAAAAGAAAATGCAACTAATAAACTTGATATTTTATTAATGCTTCTATACATGCCAGATCAGTGTTTCCAGAAAGAACCATGGCCAAGGCCAACTACCAATCATGTCAAAACTGCCTGTGCTAAGAAGCCTCACTGCAGGCTCTTGTTAATGTTGAGTGAGCAGAGACGTCAGGCTGATCCACTCAGCAGACATTTGTGGGACTCATATTTCAGCACATAAGGAGATGTCCATACTACATAACATGCAACAACTGTATACATGCGTCATAGTAGCTCAAGTTCATGAGCAAATCATCTCTGGAGTAAAGATGGGATGGGAGAGCTCAGGGAGACAAGAGCGTCTGTGTGCCCCCATACCAAATTTCCTTTACAGACTCCTGCCAGAAACCAGAGGCCTATACAAACAAGTGGGGCATGATTCCACCCTTGGTTTCTGGCAGCTGATGTACTGGGAAAAGGGAGGCCGACCCACATACTTTTGTGAGTAGCAATGGTACCATTCCTCTAGAGAGAGGACAGGAGGATGACTCGGTCGTGAAGGAGCTGGGTGTGCTGGCTGCTGACCACAGCCCCCAGTCTGTGTTCAGTTGTTTAAAGCGATGCCTGCTTTCAAAGTAAAATTATCCTCTAGTCACCTTTGACATCACACTCTCTAGTCTTGCCATATATCCAAAGAGTGGTAAGAGCATGAAGGTCAACTAGATGAGAGAACACTGCTGGTGGGAGTGTAAATTGGTGTAATTTTCCTGGAGGGTGGTTTTGTGATACGTGTCAAGCACCATCATAAGAATTCCAGAGTCTCTGACCTGGGTATTACTCTCAAGGAATTTATTCCAAGGGAGTAATGATAGACAGGCATGAAAACAGTACAAAGTTATTAGCTGCTGCACTATCCATAAAAGAGAAGACTTGGGGGCACCTGGTTGGCTCAGTGGGTTAAAGCCTCTGCCTTTGGCTCAGGTCATGATCCCAGGGTCCTGGGATCGAGCCCCGCATCAGGCTCTCTTCTCGGCAGGGAGCCCGCTTCCCTTCCTCTCTGTGTGTGTTTCTCTGCCTACTTGTGATCTCTATCAAATAAATAAATAAAATCTTTAAAAAAAAAAAAAAAAGAAGAAGACCTGGAAGCAAAAGTTCAATAACATGAGAAAGGTGTTAAACAAATTTTGGTGCAGCCACACGAAGGAGTTCTGCACAGCCTCTAAAAAGGCAATAGAAAAATGTCCACATTACATCAAGTTTAAAAATACATAAAATATCCTTTTTTAAAAATACAGATGCAGACGTAGAAGTAGGAAGTTACACATCAAAATAATAACAGTGGTCTGCTCTGAGTGGCCTCATTGTGGATTTTTTTTAATTTATCAAATCGGCTATAAGAGAATGCTACAATGTAATTTAAAACCAATAGAAGCTTAAAAAAGAAGACAAGACGGTATATATTTTTACTTCATCCTGTCCCCAGAAAGGGATATATAAAACTAAAAATCAGTTGGTTACCTTATTTTTATCTCCTCAAATTAAAAGTCATGAATTGGACCAAGATGCTGAAAATGGGCTGTTTTTTCCATGTGTTCATTAAACACTGATTCATTGCCTCATGTGTGTAAAGTGTTGAGACGCTGAGTAAACACAGATAATGAGGATGTGGGGCAACCATCCACCTGTTTTAAAGACAGGGGAGTCACATGAGTTCTGCAAATAGATTGAGATGGGGCAAAAGAGAGGTAGGAAGGTCAGAGTGTGAGTTTTCTATTGCTGCTTCAATGGGTTATCACAAACTTAGTGCCTTAAAACAACACAACTTTATTATCTTTCAGTTCCGTAAGTCGGAAGTCCACAAAGGGTCTCTCTGGGCTAAGACCAAGGCATCAAAAGGGCTGCCTTCCTTTCCAGAAGCTCTAGGGGAGAATTCATTGCCTTGCCTTCTTCTGCTTGTAGAAGCAGCTCAGATTCCTTGATGGGCAGC